>NC_092167.1:17501364-17603864 GCF_045791955.1 Oncorhynchus clarkii lewisi | reverse complement strand
TTCATTTCCGAGCCTTATGACGGCCAGCTTCATTTGCATCGACACTGCTGTCTTCCTCATGTTGTCAAACCCCAACAACAACCTCCAAAGGCAATATCAAAGTCTAGAATCAATACTATTCATCAACAGCTCTCCTGCATTCACTAACAACACAAATGAATACACCTGCCTAACGACACACATCTGTGAAGCCAACTCAACAAATACTTGTAGTACCTTAAAATGGGTGGACCATGTACAAAAGGTGCAGTCATTTCTAAACGGATCATCTGATATGTATGAAAATACCCTCAAATTATAGCTGACAGTCTGCACTTCACCCCCGTTGTCATTGTATCATTTCAAACTCAAAGTGCTAGAGTACAGAACCAAAATAACAAAAAATGGTCACTGTCCAATGAATTATGGTGCTCACTGTATCTGCTGTGTGTTGTCATCCTGACCCAGATATGGTTCCAGAACCGCCGGGCCAAGTGGAGGAAGACTGGAGCTCTGGGAGAGAGCAGAGGATTGGACAAACTCTTAGACATCAACCAACAGCCTGAGAGGATAGTGCCGCTTCCTCCCCTGATTGGATCCCTCCAAACCAGGCCACACCCACTACGGCACAAGCTCTTCATCTCCAGGCCACCCCACCATCCCATTGGTGTTTACCAGAACTTCCTGCCCAAGCTCCACCCAGCCCTGGTACCCTACTCTGAGCCCTACCTGCTTCCCCTCCCAGCCCAGTCCTAGTTGACCCTAATGACACACACCATACCTGGACACACACTCAGCTGACAGACGAACACACCGGATGTCTTGTATGTCCAATATGTCTGTCCCTGTACATATGTGTTTTCTGCACATGAAACAATTCTACTCATACAGAAATCTGCTATTTACAATAATTTCATACAAAGTATCATAAATAAAGGTCTTCAGTCTGAGCATGATTAGCTGAATCAGGTGTGTTATTGTAGGGCTGGACTGAAACACCCAGTAGAGGTCTCCAGGACCAGAGTGGGAGAATTGGAGACACATGTCTCAGACTGATCCTGGGTTCTCTGGGATTCTTAGAAACACTCTGACTCAGTCATCATCCTCAGTGTTACGTCACTTCCAGGGTCAACCATATAGTTCCTTGAATCTGAGTAGTCCTCTCAAAGGGTAAAGTAGTTTATGTGATATGATATGATTAATAGGACAATGTTCTGGAGTCGTTAAACAATGAACATTTATGGGTGACGATTGCCAAGGAAACCATTATATATTATCATAAGGTATTTATAGTAGAAACTCAATAAATTACATATAGCCCACACATACGGTGCCAGGGTTTGAGAGAAAGAAAGATAGAGAGAGAAATAAAGAGAGGGAGAGACAGAGAGGGGGGGGGGGGGGTATTTCAGATGATATGGGGCCTATAAAAGGGATACTGTGTTGAGATTTCAGATTATTACTCAATTGGTTTATTGCACTCTACATATATGGTACTACCTTATCTTAATTCACCTGGGGTGAATCTGAGGGCAGGGCATGTGTACGTACAGTCATTATCTGAGACAGACACACACACACACACACACACACAACCAGGTGTAGAGTCATCATAAAACAATTGTGTAAGATGGTTAAATGTTTCAGTGTTGCAGACAGAAATAGAGTAGATCAGTAGATCTCTGAGAATTGTGTTTTTAACTGCAAGTTCTGGAAATGTCATCCCAACTGAACACATGATCATCTACAGTGCCATGCAAAGGTATTCATCCCTTCCTCTTGAAGGATGGATAGGACCAAAGCGCAGCGTGGAAAGTGTTCATGATTTTTAATACCGAACTCGAACAAAACAACAAAATACAAACAGAACGTAAAGTTCTGCAGGGCTAGACAGCAACTATGCAAAAACAAGATCCCACAATCTAAGGTGGGAAAAAGGGCTGTCTAAGTATGATCCCCAGTCAGAGACAACGATAGACAGCTGCCTCTGATTGGGAACTATACACGGCCAACAAAGAAATAGAAAAACTAGAATGCCCACCCAAATCACACCCGACCTACCCAAATAGAGAAATAAAAAGGCTCTCTAAGGTCAGGGCGTGACACTTGGTGGTTTTCCAATTTTGTTGCATTACAACCTGTAATTTAAATTGATTTTTTATTTGGATTTCATGTAATGGACATACACAGATAGTCCAAATTGGTGAAGTGAAATGAAAAAAATAACTTGTTTCAAAAAATACAAAAGATTTCAATAATGGAAAAGTGGTGTGCGCATATGTATTCACCCCTTTTGCTATGAAGCCCCTAAATAAGATCTGGTGCAACCAATTACCTTCAGAAGTCACATAATTAGTTAAATAAAGTCCCCCTGTGTGCAATCTAAGTGTCACATAATCTGTCACATAATCTCAGTATACATACAGTGGGGCAAAAAAGTATTTAGTCAGCCACCAATTGTGCAAGTTCCCACTTAAAAAAGATGAGAGAGGCCTGTAATTTTCATCATAGATACACTTCAACTATGACAGACAAAATGAGAGAAAAAAAATCTGGAAAATCACATTGTAGGATTTTTAATGAATTTATTTGCAAATCATGGTGGAAAATAAGTATTTGGTCACCTAAAACAAGCAAGATATCTGGCTCTCACAGACCTGTAACTTCTTCTTTAAGAGGCTCCTCTGTCCTCCACTCGTTACCTGTATTAATGGCACCTGTTTGAACTTGTTATCAGTATAAAAGACACCTGTCCACAACCTCAAACGGTCACACTCCAAACTCCACTATGGCCAAGACCAAAGAGCTGTCAAAGGACACCAGAAACAAAATTATAGACCTGCACCAGGCTGGGAAGACTGAATCTGCAATAGGTAAGCAGCTTGGTTTGAAGAAATCAACTGTGGGAGCAATTATTAGGAAATGGAAGACATACAAGACCACTGATAATCTCCCTCGATCTGGGGCTCCACGCAAGATCTCACCCCGTGGGGTCAAAATGATCACAAGAACGGTGAGCAAAAATCCCAGAACCACACGGGGGGACCTAGTGAATGACCTGCAGAGAGCTGGGACCAAAGTAACAAAGCCTACCATCAGTAACACACTACGCCGCCAGGGACTCAAATCCTGCAGTGCCAGACGTGTCCCCCTGCTTAAGCCAGTACATGTCCAGGCCCGTATGAAGTTTGCTAGAGAGCATTTGGATGATCCAGAAGAAGATTGGGAGACTGTCATATGGTCAGATGAAACCAAAATATAACTTTTTGGTAAAAACTCAACTTGTCGTGTTTGGAGGACAAAGAATGCTGAGTTGCATCCAAAGAACACCATACCTACTGTGAAGCATGGGGGTGGAAACATCATGCTTTGGAGCTGTTTTTCTGCAAAGGGACCAGGACGACTGATCCGTGTAAAGGAAAGAATGAATGGGGCCATGTATCGTGAGATTTTGAGTGAAAACCTCCTTCCATCAGCAAGGGCATTGAAGATGAAACGTGACTGGGTCTTTCAGCATGACAATGATCCCAAACACACCGCCCGGGCAACGAAGGAGTGGCTTCGTAAGAAGCATTTCAAGGTCCTGGAGTGGCCTAGCCAGTCTCCAGATCTCAACCCCATAGAAAATCTTTGGAGGGAGTTGAAAGTCTGTGTTGCCCAGCAACAGCCCCAAAACATCACTGCTCTAGAGGAGATCTGCATGGAGGAATGGGCCAAAATACCAGCAACAGTGTGTGAAAACCTTGTGAAGACTTACAGAAAACATTTGACCTCTGTCATTGCCAACAAAGGGTATATAACAAAGTATTGAGATAAACTTTTGTTATTGACCAAATACTCATTTTCCACCATGATTTGCAAATAAATTCATTAAAAATCCTACAATGTGATTTTCTGGATTTTTTTTTCTCATTTTGTCTGTCATAGTTGAAGTGTACCTATGATGAAAATTACAGGCCTTTCTCATCTTTTTAAGTGGGAGAACATGCACAATTGGTGGCTGACTAAATACTTTTTTGCCCCACTGTACTCCTGTTTTGAAACATCACTAAGCAAGGAGCACCACCAAGCAAGCGGCACCATTAAGACCAAGAAGCTCTCCAAACAGGTCAGGGACAGAGTTTTGGAGAAGTACAGATCAGGGTTGGGTTATAAAAAAATATCCGAAACTTTAAACATCCCACGGAGCACCAATAAATCCATGATTAAAAAATGGAAAGAATATGGCACCACAACAAACCTTCCAAGAGAGGGCCGCCCACCAAAACTCACAGACCAGGCAAGGAGGGCATTAATCAGAGAGGCAACAAAGAGACCAAAGATAACCCTGAAGGAGCTGCAAAGATCCACAGCGGAGATTGGTGTATCTGTCCATAGGACCACTTTAAGCCGTACACTCCACAGAGCTGGGCTTTATGGAAGAGTGGCCAGAAAAAAAAGCCATTGCTTAAAGAATAAACTCAGCAAACACGTTTGGTGTTAGCCAAAAGGCATGTGGGAGACTCCCCAAACATATGGAAGAAGGTACTCTGGTCAGATTTTTGGCCATCAAGAAAAATGCTACGTCTGGCGCAAACCCAACACCTCTCAACCCCCCGAGAACACCATCCCCACAGTGAAACATGGTGGTGGCAGCATCATTCTGTGGTGATGTTTTTCATTGGCAGGGACTGTGAAACTGGTCAGAATTGAAGGATTGATGGATGGCACTAAATACAGGGAAATTCTTGAGGGAAACCTGTTTCGGTCTTCCAGAGATTTCAGACTGGGACGGAGGTTCACCTTCCAGTAGGACAATGACCCTAAGCATACTGCTAAAGCAACACTCGAGTGGTTTAAGGGGAAACATTTAAATGTCTTGGAATGGCCTAGTTCAAAGCCCAGATCTCAATCCAACTGAGAATCTGTGCTATCTTAAAGACTGCTGTACACCAGTGGAACCCATCCAACTAGAAGGAACTGGAGCAGTTTTGCCTTGAAGAATGGGCAAAAATCCCAGTGGCTAGATGTGCTAAACTTATAGAGACATACCCCAAGAGACTTGCAGCTGTAACTGCTGCAGAGGTGGCTCTGCAAAGTATTGACTTTGGGGGGTGGATAGTTATGCACACTCAAGTAAAAAATGTTTGGTCTTATTTCTTGTTTGTTTCACAATGAAAAATATTTTGCATCATCTAAGTGGTAGGCATGTTGTGTAAATCAAATGATACTAACCCCCCCAAAACATTGATTTCAATTCCAGGTTGTAAGGCAACAAAATAGGAAAAATGACAAGGGGGGTGAATACTTTCGCAAGTCACTGTAAAGGTTTCTCAACTCCAGTCCTAGGGAAACAACTGGTCAATGGCTTGATGATTAGTTGAATTGAATTGAATCGGGTGTGTAAGAGTCAATGAATGGGCTGGAGTAAACACGTGCAGCCCTGTGCTGTGAGGCCTCAGGGCTGGTGTTGAGGAAATATTGAAAAATATTTGAAAAATATTTCAGTGAGGTGGTTTGTTCCATCCTTCACCTGAACAGGTTAGAAAAATCTGTAGCCTATTTACGATGGCGGTCTTGCCTTGACTCAACAACAATTCTTCCCTCTCCTGAACTTTTGACCCCCACTTATCTGTATTTTCAGGCGCTTAGCATTCGGGTGAACCCTGTGTTATAACAGTCTTATCAGACGAGCTAAGATGTGTCCCCGTCCACAGGCTAACGTTAGAACACACACACACACCAGTTTGGCCAAAGGCTGGCAGATTTTTGGGGGTGTTATTGAATTTTCCAAGAATTTGTTTGGTGTGTTTCCGAAATGCCTGAAGTGCTGAGCTTTAACCAACGTCCAAAGTTCAAAGTCATGCATTCCAAATGGAGGAACATTTCATTTTTATTTTACAGTTCTGTTTAACTGGTTTATTATGGTGTGAACAGTGAGTGGTACGCTGTATATATATATATATACAGTGCCTTGCGAAAGTATTCGGCCCCCTTGAACTTTGCGACCTTTTGCCACATTTCAGGCTTCAAACATAAAGATATAAAACTGTATTTTTTTGTGAAGAATCAACAACAAGTGGGACACAATCATGAAGTGGAACGACATTTATTGGATATTTCAAACTTTTTCAACAAATCAAAAACTGAAAAATTGGGCGTGCAAAATTATTCAGCCCCTTTACTTTCAGTGCAGAAAACTCTCTCCAGAAGTTCAGTGAGGATCTCTGAATGATCCAATGTTGACCTAAATGACTAATGATGATAAATACAATCCACCTGTGTGTAATCAAGTCTCCGTATAAATACACCTGCACTGTGATAGTCTCAGAGGTCCGTTAAAAGCGCAGAGAGCATCATGAAGAACAAGGAACACACCAGGCAGGTCCGAGATACTGTTGTGAAGAAGTTTAAAGCCGGATTTGGATACAAAAAGATTTCCCAAGCTTTAAACATCCCAAGGAGCACTGTGCAAGCGATAATATTGAAATGGAAGGAGTATCAGACCACTGCAAATCTACCAAGACCTGGCCGTCCCTCTAAACTTTCAGCTCATACAAGGAGAAGACTGATCAGAGATGCAGCCAAGAGGCCCATGATCACTCTGGATGAACTGCAGAGATCTACAGCTGAGGTGGGAGACTCTGTCCATAGGACAACAATCAGTCGTATATTGCACAAATCTGGCCTTTATGGAAGAGTGGCAAGAAGAAAGCCATTTCTTAAAGATATCCATAAAAAAGTGTTGTTTAAAGTTTGCCACAAGCCACCTGGGAGACACACCAAACATGTGGAAGCAGGTACTCTGGTCAGATGAAACCAAAATTGAACTTTTTGGCAACAATGCAAGACGTTATGTTTGGCGTAAAAGCAACACAGCTCAACACCCTGAACACACCATCCCCACTGTCAAACATGGTGGTGGCAGCATCATGGTTTGGGCCTGCTTTTCTTCAGCAGGGATAGGGAAGATGGTTAAAATTGATGAGAAGATGGATGGAGCCAAATACAGGACCATTCTGGAAGAAAACCTGATGGAGTCTGCAAAAGACCTGAGACTGGGACGGAGATTTGTCTTCCAACAAGACAATGATCCAAAACATAAAGCAAAATCTACAATGGAATGGTTCAAAAATAAACATATCCAGGTGTTAGAATGGCCAAGTCAAAGTCCAGACCTGAATCCAATCGAGAATCTGTGGAAAGAACTGAAAACTGCTGTTCACAAATGCTCTCCATCCAACCTCACTGAGCTCGAGCTGTTTTGCAAGGAGGAATGGGAAAAAATGTCAGTCTCTCGATGTGCAAAACTGATAGAGACATACCCCAAGCGACTTACAGCTGTAATCGCAGCAAAAGGTGGCGCTACAAAGTATTAACTTAAGGGGGCTGAATAATTTTGCACGCCCAATTTTTCAGTTTTTGATTTCTTAAAAAAGTTTGAAATATCCAATAAATGTCGTTCCACTTCATGATTGTGTCCCACTTGTTGTTGATTCTTCACAAAAAAATACAGTTTTATATCTTTATGTTTGAAGCCTGAAATGTGGCAAAAGGTCGCAAAGTTCAAGGGGGCCGAATACTTTCGCAAGGCACTGTATATATTAATGTATTTATTTATTTTTGAAATAAATGTGCTTGTTGCTATATCATTTCATTTTCAAATGTATATCAGGAAACAATAAAAATAGCTAATGGACTGAAGTAGGCTACTGAAAGCTGATAAATTCAAACTCGTATTTTAAAATAAATTGGACATATATTTTGATGAGCTTGGCATGGGTGTCCTCTTGTGGTTCAATAAGGGTGTCACAGCTGTGAGACCTTATTGCTGTGTTCCTGGTTTGAACAGGTGGTGGTGCTGTAGGACTTAGAATAAGCTACTGTGGAGATGCTATCTCCACTTTCGTTTCCTCTCCTGGCTCAAACATGACATTGTTTCCTGTCATCTTTCTCACTATGATTTGTATTAGAGGCCTATCTGGAGCAACTTATAAATGAGCATCATAGGGGCATTGCAGTTGACTAAAATATAGTAGGCTAAAATATACCAGGGATCCCAATAGGGAACATATACAGTGCCTTCGGAAAGTATTCAGACCCCCTTGACTGTTTAATTAAAAAATGTTTTCCTCCTCCTCAATCTACACACAATACCCCATAATGATAAACAGGTTAATGAATGTTTTGCCCAAAAATATAAATAAAAAAATGAAATATCACATTTACATAAGTATTCAGACCCTTTACTCAGTACTTTGGTGAAGCACCTTTGGCAGCGATTACTACAGCTTTGAGTCTTCTTGGGTATGACGCTACAAGGTTGGCACATCTGTATTTGGGGAGTTTCTCCCGTTCTTCTCTGAAGATCCTCTCAAGCGCTATCAGATTGGATGGGGAGTGTTGCTGCACAGCTATTTTCAGGTCTATCCAGAGATATTCGACCGGGTTCAAGTCCAGGCTCTGGCTGGGCCACTCAAGGACATTAACAGACTTGTCCAGAAGCAACTCCTGCATTGTCTTGACTGTGTGCTTAGGGTCGTTGTCCTGTTGGAAGGTGAATCTTGTCCCCAGGCTGAGGTCCCTGAGCGCTCTGGAACAGGTTTTCATTAAGGATCTCTCGGTACTTTGCTCCGTTATTCTTTCCCTCGAACCTGACTAATCTCCCAGGCCCTGCCGCTGAAAAACATCCCCATAGCATGATGCTGCCACCACCATGCCTCACTGTAGGGATGGTGTCATGTTTCCTCCAGATGTGACACTTGGCATTCACGCCAAAGAGTTTAAACTTGGTTTCATCAGAATCTTGTTTCTCATGGTCAGAGATTTTTTAGGTGCCTTTTGGCAAACTCCAAGCGGACTGTCATGTGCCTTTTACTGAGGAGTGACTTCCGTCTGGCCGCTCTACCATAAAGGCCTGATTGGTGGAGTGCTGCAGAGACATTTGTCCTTCTGGAATGTTCTCCCATCTCCACAGAGGAACTCTAGAGCTCTATCAGAGTGACCATCGGGTTCTTGGTCACCTCCCTGACCAAGGCCATTCTCTCTCGTTTGCTCAGTTTGGCTGGGTGGCCACCTGTAGGAAGTGTCTTGATGGTTCCAAACTTCTTCCATTTAAGAATGACGGAGGCCACTCTGTAGAGAGATTAAAGTAGACGGCACGCGTCAAAATGATTGATTGAATTGTTGGACGCTCAATCATTTTGACGCGTGCCGTCTACTTTAATCTCTCTCTCTCTGTTCATGGGGACCTTCAATCATGCAGACATGTTTTTGGTACCCTTCCCCAGATCTGTGCCTTGACACAATCCTGTCTCGGAGCTCTACGGACAATTCCTTCAAACTCATGGCTTGGTTTTTGCTCTGACATGCCGACTGTGGGACCTTATGTAGACAGGTGTGTGCCCTTACAAATCATGTCCAATCAATAGATTTACCACAGGTGAACTCCAATCAAGTTGTAGAAACATCTGAAGGATGATCAATGGAAACAGGATGCCCCCGAGCTCAATTTTGAGTGTCATAGCAAAGGGTCTGAATACTTTTGTAAATATGTTTTTATTTTTAAATACATTTGCAAACATTTCTAAAAACATGTGTTTGCTTTGTCATGGGGGTACTGTGTGTAGATTGCTGATGAATTGTTTTTGTTGAATCCATTTGAGTTTAATGCTGTAACATAACAAACTGTGGGAAAAGTAAAGGGGTCTGAATACTTTCCGAAGGCACTGTATAGGGACTATATATGGGGACATATCAGGGGTCCTTGGGTGAAAAGGATTGGAAACCCCTGGTGGAAGGGGATGATGGTATAAAACAAATGATCAGGCCTATATCTTTCCTGCCACGTTAGTTTATTAATAACCGTGATCACCAACGGTGAAGAAGGGTTGTAAAAGCAACAGATGTCATCACCAACATAAACATGGTCCTCCTTGTCTGTGGACCGGCCCAGCGTGACGAGCAGTATTCATACGGTACAGCAGAGGGAGAGATGTGCGGGTGAACGGTCGACGTCACAGCCATTGGCAGCAGAAGGATGGGCGAGAGTTGTGTGTACCTTGCCGCTGCTTCATGGCAATAGAGAGAGATGGCGTCCGCATCCCGATGAATAAGCAAAAAAAGAAGAGGAGAAAGGGTGATGCTGGACCCTACTACGCCTAGAGGGGAAACCGTTCAATTCAACACATCAGCTATGGAGGGATTCATCTCTCTTTCACAATCATTTCGCTCCGGGGATGTTAACGCCCTTTTCATGCGTTTTTAAACTCCTCGTCTGATTCCTTCCAACGGGGGTGTGGGGATTGTTGTCCGGTAGGCTACATCTGTTTTCTTCCTCCGCTTCTCTGCCCATCCGACGCAGGGGCGAGGAGAAGAGGAGAGAAGGGGAAGAGAGGGAGAGCGATGGCTGCTGGAGGAGGATGCGGGGAGACGGTGGAACATTGCCGGGCAGAGGTGGAACGTTTGACCCGTGAGCTGGCGGAGGCGAACCGGGAGAAGATCCGGGCTGCGGAGTGCGGTCTGGTGGTTCTGGAGGAGAACCAGACCCTGAAGCAGCAATATTCGGATCTAGAGGCCGAGCAAGAGGCGCTCCGACAGGAGCTGGAGCAGCTACAAGAGGTATCAACCACTTAAAACACGCTATTAAATAACACCCTAAGTTAACCATAAACATTGGCCTATGTGATATAAGTTCAGTGCTTCCTAGAAATGTATTCGTTAACATGCATTTATTAGTTAGCCTCCAAATCCAACTTCCTTCTGCCCCCCCAGGCGGGTAGGCTACATCCCTTCCAAGGAATGCGTGATGTCAGCAAGATTAGGGCAGGCCCCCCCTCCCGCCTCACCCACAGAAGTTGGCACCAGTCAGACACCACACAGCGGGTCTGAGTCTGTCAGAGATACACAGTCCTCAGCAGAGAACTAGGAGGGGACGGAGAGGTCTTTGTTGTCCGAGCAGGGAGTAGCGTAGTAACTTGATGCTATGCGCAAGTCTGACGCGCAGGTATGGGTTTTCCAAGGTGTGCTAATGATGCGCATTTTGGTGCAATGGAATATCATATGTTTGCTGTGGTAGGCTACTTTGTGTGTGTAGATGGATGTAAACTATGGTTGTTATTATGTGTCAAACAGCTTTTGCATGCCTATTTTAACAGATTTTTAAAGAGATACTGAATTCTGCAATACACTTGAACGCCTATGGGGGGAAGTGTTATCCGTCTATTCAAAAAGTAGGTCTGTGGAACATTGTGTAAGTTATACAGTACTTAGTACCACCGTAGTACACAATTCCCTATCTGGCTGGCAGACTCACTAAGTGCTAAGTGGCACACCCACATTTGGGTTAGTCATGTCCTACTCTTAAGAGTCACACCTCTAAAATAATTAGAGGAGGACAGTGCTCTCTCTCCTCTCCTCTGTTACTCTCTTCCTCTCGCTCTCTCTCTCTCTCACTTTTCTCCCTGTCCTCTGTTCTCATATTATTATTTTCTCTCTCTCTCTCTCTCTCTCTCTCTCTCTCTCTCTCTATCCTTTGTTCTCTGCTCAGAATTGGTGTCTGTCTCTCTTCTTCCCCACATCTTTTTGTCTGACTGTTCCCAGTGAGCATGTGCTTCACAGTAAATCAGTTAGTATTTGCAAATTCACTAGAGTTTGATATCAAAACAAAACAACATTACAAAGCAAATCAAGGGCATCATCAAGCCTGATGGAACTTGATTTAACCAGAATGCTATATTACTGGTCTAATCAAAGCAAGCCTTTTCACCTTTACACTACATATAATCATAATATATATTTCTCCATCAGACCTGGGTTCAAATACATTTGTATATGAGTATCTGGTGTAAAAGTTTTTTAAAAATCTGAGTATTTGAGTATTTTCAAATACACAGCCCAAAACAAGTACCTTTTTTTGTATAAACCAAATAGTCGACCAAATACTCATTTCAAATACTATTTTCAAATACCTGGGTAAATGCATGAGAGTGTATTTGAGTCAGTGTACTGTATTTGCATTTTTCAAATACTTTCCAAGAGTATTTCCAAATATATTAAAATTACTTTTCTTTCCCAAGTATGTTCTTCACTACCATGGTTGGTCATTTATTCCTGTTCATTTCAATAATCAATTCATGCTAATTAGCTACACTGTGCCAAGGTGTAATATTTTTTTTTACAAATACTTTGTCGATCTGCAACAAACAGTGCTTTCTTTGCCATATGGAACCCTATGGCAGTATTCATTCACTGGTTTGTTAGCTATAATACAGACGGGTGTGTCTGTAGGCAGCTGAGGATGCATTTACAGTAACTGAAGGTCAGTGTGTGTGTGTGTGTGTGTGTGTGTGTGTGTGTGTGTGTGTGTGTGTGTGTGTGTGTGTGTGTGTGTGTGTGTGTGTGTGTGTGTGTGTGTGTGTGTGTGTGTGTGTGTGTGTGTGTGTGTGTGTGTGTGTGTGTGTGGATTTGGCATACATTCTGGAGTTCTATTAGATTGGTTTGGACGTGGTGTAGGCAGCCAACAATGAAGGCATGCCTGTGACTTGTCCACTCTGGATATGTCATATGCATGGCAACAATAACGACACACAGTGAGGCCATTTTAAGACATCTCAGGTCAGTTTAAACCGTGTGTATTTAGATGTCAATCAGCTCAGCATTTGCTGTAGTACCCCGTCTTCCACTCTCTCTATCTCCCCCTCTCTTTCCCCCCCACCTGATTCTGTTTTCTGTGATACTGTGAAGGACATCACACTGCTTGCTGAAAAGCTATATATTCACTGGTGCAAGTGGGGACACTTCAGGTTGAGGAGTAAGTTTCACACATCCCCATTTGCGACACCACCCCCAGTTCTCTTCTCTATTTCTCTCTGTCCCCCTTCTGCTCCTCTCCACCCTCTCCCCCTTCTGCTCCTCTCCTCCTCTCTCCCCCTCTCCTCTCCTCCTCTCTCCCCCTCTCCTCTCCTCCTCACTCCCCCTCTCCTCTCCACCCTCTCCCCCTCTCCTCTCCACCCTCTCCCCCGCTCCTCTTCTCCTCTCTCCCCTGCTCCTCTCCTCCTCTCTCCCCCTCTCCTCTCCTCCTCTCTCCCCCTCTCCTCTCCTCCTCTCTCCCCCTCTCCTCTCTCCCCCTCTCCTCTCCTCTCTCCCCCTCTCCTCTCCTCCTCTCTCCCCCTCTAATCTCCACCCTCTCCCCCTCTCCTCTCCTCCTCTCTCCCCCTCTCCTCTCCTCCTCTCTCCCCCTCTCCTCTCCTCCTCTCTCCCCCTCTCCTCTCCTCCTCTCTCCGCCGCTCCTCTCCACCCTCTCCCCCTCTCCTCTCCTCTCCTCCTCTCACCCCCTCTCCTCCTCTCTCCCCCTCTCCCCTCTCCTCTCCACCCGCTCCTCTCCTCCTCTCTCCTCCTCTCTCCCCCTTGGCCATGGCCACTGATCCTTAGAGAAAGTCTTCATCTGGTCTAGGTTTCCATCAGAGTCAGCTCAATACCTAATTTCATCTCAATTAACTCCTATCGATCACTAGGTTTCTCAGGCATACCGCTGCTACTGGGGAAAGGGCTAAACTGGACCATTTGTTGACAGTTATCTCACGTCGCTGTAATACAAGGTTTTCCTTACCACTTTGAGAATAGGTAGATGTCCTACCTTTACTAGTCCTGTGGGTAGTAGTCTTCCACACGGTGGTCTGGTCCAGTTGGGAAAAGCCATCATAGCTGAAGTAACTGAATGAACTCTCACTTCGTAAACTGAAGCTTTGATTGGTTTATTGGGGCTTGGTTGGCTTTGGGGTGCAGGGTTATACTTGGGACATATGGCAGTATGCAGGGTTAGTACCTGCTAAAATTGGAAGTATCAAACAACCACTTCTATAGGTTTTTCTTGATGTGTTGTGAGCTGGACTACTCTGTTCCTCATTGCTCAAATCCGTTTTGTCACCAAAGCCCCATATACTACCCACCATTGCGACCTGTACGCGCTCGTTGGCTGGCCCTCGCTTCATACTCGTCGCCAAACCGACTGGCTCCATGTCATCTACAAGACCCTGCTAGGTAAAGTCCCCCCTTATCTCAGCTCGCTGGTCACCATAGCATCTCCCACCTGTAGCACCCGCTCCAGCAGGTATATCTCTCTAGTCACCCCCAAAACCAATTCTTTCTTTGGCCGCCTCTCCTTCCAGTTCTCTGCTGCCAATGACTGGAACGAACTACAAAAATCTCTGAAACTGGAAACACTTATCTCCCTCACTAGCTTTAAGCACCAACTGTCAGAGCAGCTCACAGATTACTGCACCTGTACATAGCCCACCTATAATTTAGCCCTAACAACTACCTCTTTCCCAACTGTATTTAATTAATTAATTAATTTTGCTCCTTTGCACCCCATTATTTTTATTTCTACTTTGCACATTCTTCCATTGCAAAACTACCATTCCAGTGTTTTACTTGCTATATTGTATTTACTTTGCCACCATGGCCTTTTTTGCCTTTACCTCCCTTCTCACCTCATTTGCTCACATTGTATATAGACTTGTTTATACTGTATTATTGACTGTATGTTTGTTTTACTCCATGTGTAACTCTGTGTCGTTGTATCTGTCAAACTGCTTTGCTTTATCTTGGCCAGGTCGCAATTGTAAATGAGAACTTGTTCTCAACTTGCCTACCTGGTTAAATAAAGGTAAAATAAAATAAATAAATAAAAATTTAGACCAGGTTCAGTTCAGAAGGAAAGCTACTTTAGCACAGACATGCATGCTGGAAACAGTCCACCGTTACCACCGTGTTCCCTCTCTGAGCTTTACTGGAAACAGTCCACCATGACCACCGTGTTCCCTCTCTGAGCTTTACTGGAAACAGTCCACCATGACCACCATGTTCCCTCTCTGAGCTTTACTGGAAACAGTCCACCATGACCACCATGTTCCCTCTCTGAGCTTTACTGGAAACAGTCCACCATGACCATCGTGTTCCCTCTCTGAGCTTTACTGGAAACAGTCCACCATGACCACCGTGTTCCCTCTCTGAGCTTTACCGGAAACAGTCCACCATGACCATCGTGTTCCCTCTCTGAGCTTTACTGGAAACAGTCCACCATGACCACCGTGTTCCCTCTCTGAGCTTTACAGGAAACAGTCCACCATGACCATCGTGTTCCCTCTGTGAGCTTTACCGGAAACAGTCCACCATGACCATCGTGTTCCCTCTGTGAGCTTTACCGGAAACAGTCCACCATGACCACCGTGTTCCCTCTCTGAGCTTTACTGGAAACAGTCCACCATGACCACCGTGTTCCCTCTCTGAGCTTTACTGGAAACAGTCCACCATGACCACCGTGTTCCCTCTCTGAGCTTTACTGGAAACAGTCCACCATGACCACCGTGTTCCCTCTCTGAGCTTTACTGGAAACAGTCCACCATGACCATCGTGTTCCCTCTGTGAGCTTTACCGGAAACAGTCCACCATGACCATCGTGTTCCCTTTCTGAGCTTTACTGGAAACAGTCCACCATGACCACCGTGTTCCCTCTCTGAGCTTTACTGGAAACAGTCCACCATGACCATCGTGTTCCCTCTGTGAGCTTTACCGGAAACAGTCCACCATGACCATCGTGTTCCCTTTCTGAGCTTTACTGGAAACAGTCCACCATGACCACCGTGTTCCTTCTCTGTCCACCATGACTTTCCTGGATGAAAGGGCAAAAGAGAGACTCTGTCATAAATGATTCATCATAGCATCAAATCAAATCTAATTTTATTTGTCACATACACATGGTTAGCAGATGTTAATGCGAGTGTAGCGAAATGCTTGTGCTTCTAGCATGCTTTGCTTTCATCGTGGTAGTGTTGTGCTAGACTGTCAGTGTTATTTAATGGGAATGTACAAGCCTGATTGGTAGTTATCAACTCAATTACCTCACAAGGTCTTCTCAGTGTACAGGTAGCAGGAGTCAGTGTATCTAAGCACTATTGGGTCTGCAAACCTTTCATCACGAATTGCTATCAGCAGGTTTGATGAAAGGATGCTCATGAAAAAGCAAAGGAAAAAGATCACTTTTGGTGGTGGTCGTGGTACATAATGAGTCACAGATTGATTTGTTAATCAATGGAATGGACATTTCTAATTACAAAGGTTCAATTGATAAAATTACAAAATGTAATGACACATTTGTGATGTATAATTTATTTCTTCAAGAGAATGTCCAGGTGTCAAGTGGTTATGCTAGATATTTCCCTTAGCCAAAATGAAGCCTGCATTTTAAACCACCATTTTCTAATTCAGACATTAACCTACAATGACATTAGTCTGTCTTCTGCTCTTCTGATTCTAAAACATTAGGTAATTGAGTCCTGGTATAATGTAATCTAATAGCCATTGGTTAACAGCAGGATATGACCCAGAAGGACCAGCCTTGGCAATAAAGATCTACTGACTACTTAATCAGCTTGCTCCACAGTAGCCCATTAGATTGGTTTTGACGGGAGGTATATTTAGGCTCCACTCATGTTATTTATTTGCTTTGGGAACATAACGTACACTCACTCCATCCAGGAATTGGTGCATTCATTTGTTCATTGGAAGTGGTTTTCAAAGAGTAGGTTATAGTACTATGTAGTACAGTGAGCTCCAGAAGTATTGGGACAGTGACCATTCTTTTGTTTTGGCTCTGTACTCCAGCACTTTAAAATGATACAATTACTATGAGGTTAAAGTGTAGACGGTCAGCTTTCATTTTAGATTATCTTGTGTTCAGTAGAAATGGAATGGGAAATTCTGTTTTGTGTCGTGTTGGAGTCGCTTTTATTGTAATTAAGAATCATTCATGTGGATGCTACCCAGTGGTGACCCATTATTCAGGGCAGAGCCCCACCTGTTTTGAGACAACACTTTTAGGTAAAAAAAAGTGCCTGTTTTGCTTATTATTTTGGCATTAATATGTGTCAAATATCAGTTTGCAAACAATGTAAAAACAAATAAAAATGTCATTGAGTTAATAAAGCCGCATACAAACGTGTTCTCATTTTTGCTTTCTTGAGTAAGGCAGCTCCAAAATGCAGGTGTTTCAGCCTAGCTCAGTGCTTTCTGTGGTGGTGGGGCAAGCCAGCAGAAAATACAGAGTGTTGCGCCTGATTGGCTCAGTTTTCTGTCATGATTGGCTCAGTTTTCTGTTACCCATGGGACATTACGTCATCCCCAATTCAAGGTTAGAGCTCGAAAAATGTTGCCCCTTGGGTTCTGCCATAGAGTTAATATTAGAAGTGCCCGTCCAAGAAGGCTCAAGGTCATTGGTTACAGATAGAATGACATCAAATCACATTATATCTACAGTAGCTTTGATTGGACTGATCATGTCAAAGTGCCAAAGTCTTAGCTAGCTGTCATCACCATGAATCAAGTGACAATCAAAACTTTTTCAGTCCTTTCATATGAAGAGAAATTATAGATAAAACGTCTGGGTGCTGATCGGCCATTGGACATAAACATTACACAACAAGTTGGAAATCGCAAATTCAACAATGAGGGGTTTGGGAAGGAATCAGTGGCTAACTGTGAGTTCAAGACAACTGGGAACTTGGGGAAAAAAGGAGCTACGGCTGGGATAATGCGTTTTGAACAGTCATTCAACTCGGAATTGTACGTTCAGCATCTTTCTCTTTGATGACAACATTTGCCCAATGAAGGACCGCCTCGCCACTTTCCTGTTCAATCCAAATCAAATCAAATCAAATGTATTTGTCACATACATACACATGGTTAGCAGATGTTAATGCGAGTGTAGCGAAATGCTTGTGCTTCTAGTTCCGACAATGCAGTAATAACCAACGAGTAATCTACGGTAACCTAACAATTCCAAAACTACTACCTTACACACACAAGTATAAAGGGATAAAGAATATGTACATAAAGATGTGAATGAGTGATGGTACAGAACGGCATAGGCAAGATGCAGTAGATGGTATCGAGTACATATGAGATGAGTAATGTAGGGTATGTAAACAAAGTGGCATAGATAAAGAGGCTAGTGATACATGTATTACATAAAGATGCAGTAGATGATATAGAGTACAGTATATACATATATATATGAGATGAGTAATGTAGGATATGTAAAGGATGTTAAGTAGCATTGTTTAAAGTGGCTAGTGATATATTTTCCATCAATTTCCATTATTAAAGTGGCTGTAGTTGAGTCAGTGTGTTGGCAGCAGCCACTCAATGTTAGTGGTGGCTGTTTAACAGTCTGATGGCCTTGAGATTGAAGCTGTTTTTCAGTCTCTCGGTCCCAGCTTTGATGCACCTGTACTGACCTCGCCTTCTGGATGATAGCGGGGTGAACAGGCAGTGGCTCGGGTGGTTGTTGTCATTGATGATCTCTATGGCCTTCCTGTGACATCGGGTGGTCACAACGTGAGTCCAAAAATATGTTGCGCTGCGTCAAACATTTTATGGGATGCCAGAGAGATATGTATACTGTAGCTAAAGTAATACTAAGTGTATGTTGTGTAGTATGCTGTTCTTAGCCCATGTACCTCACCTTAATAATTTGGTTTATTTTCACCAACGCGGTATTGTAAACACATCGTTCGTGGCCGGTGTCTGCTTGTTTGCCTATAACCTGTTTTTAGAGAAATGTAATCATCGAATATTGTAAGAGCTTTCATTGTCTGTTTATATGTTAGAACGGCCCATGTTCTGAGTTCTGTCGCTGTACATTTCAAAAGTGCTGAACAAATAGTTGTATTTACTACGTCGGTCGTCTCTCGCTCATTAATGTCTTAATCGAAATTACGGATTGCCTCTTATCCGCTTGTCGTCTCCTTATGCCATAGTGTGTACATCTCAAATTGTCGGTAGAAACCACATTTGTTTAAGCAAGTCAGCCATATCAGCTGTGTTTTTTTTAAAGGCAGTAAATGAGGCTGAATTAACTGTAGCAGTGGTAAGGTGTTGGGACTGCTGTTGGGATAGCTTTATGTGGGCCCTAACAGTTTGTGGGCACCGTTTGTCACCGTTATAGGGCAGTTCGTGTATTGTTTAGTGTTGTGTTGTTGCTTTGCTGGCAGTCATCCCACATTCCTTTTTGTTTGCCCCACCAAGATTTACATGCTAAAATCGGCACTTGATGCTACCATGATTACAGACAGTCCTGAATTAATCGTGAGTAATGATGAGTGAGAAAGTTACAGACGCACAAATGTCATACCCCCAAGACATGCTAACCTCTCACCATTACAATAACAGGGGAGGTTAGCATTTTTGTGGGGATATGCTTATAACTTTCTCACTCATCATTATTCATGATTCATTCAGGACTATTTGTAGTCATGGTAACATACACATTAATGTAGAAGTGTTTAGAAACATATTCTACAGTATAAGTGACTCCAAGATTACAAAACACATTATTTACCATTCATTTATTTTGGGCACAAAATATCTGAAACACAACCAAAACAAACAGCAAATGCATCCAACAAATGTGTAGAGTCACAAGCTTGATATAGTCCTTGTGTGCTAGGAATATGGGACCAAATACTTAACTTTTTACTACTTTAATACACATTTAAGTAAATTTGTCCCAATACCTGACAGTCTGCACTTGTATAACTTCAAATCCAAAGTGCTGGATGGAGTACAGAGCCAAAATAACTTCAAATGTTTCACTGTCCCAAAACTTTTGCAGCTTCCTGTATATGTACTGTGCTGTATGTTTACAGAGCTACTTCATTTAGCAAATGCAATCTCAAATGGAGAGGGAGAGAGTATAAGGCCAGGGAGGGAGGGAGGGAGAGAGAGAGAGAGATAAGTGTTTAAGGAATATCAGTAACTGTTTAAGAGTCCTTGAAGTGAGCATTTTCCATTTCCTGTGTAAAGTGCACCAGTGTCTGGGAGGAGCTGGGTGGAGTAATAACAAGCTATCTACAATTGACAGGTCAATCTACACCTCTCTGCTATACATTCCTTTATCTAAGCCTGTAAAGCCTCCCTCACTCTATAGCTATACATTTCACACATATTACATCATGCTACATACACACACCTGTATCTAAATCTACCCCATATTCCTCTCTGCTATACATATTACACACACACACGTTGTTATCGACTATATTCTCACCACTCAACATTTTCCTAAATCCATCTGTCTCGCCATCCTTTAACATGGTCCAATAGTCTTTATATTGTTTAATAAACCCTAGGCTATCAGTGATAGTGTACTGAGTTTATTGGAGTGCATTGTCTCTCTACTTGTCTCTTCTTGCATTAAGAATAGTCCTGCTTCAGCGAGCAGGCCTTTCTAATCGACCTGGCCGGGGTATCCTGGAAGGATATTGACCTCATGCCGTCAGTAGAGGATGCCTGGTTGCTCTTCAAAAGTGCTTTCCTCTCCATCTTAAATAAGCATGCCCCATTCCAAAAATGTAGAACTAAGAACAAATATAGCCCTTGGTTCACCCCAGACTTGACTGCCCTTGACCAACACAAAAACATCCTGTGGCGTTCTGCATTAGCATCGAATAGCCCCTGCGATATGCAACTTTTCAGGAAAGTCAGGAGCCAATATACTCAAGTCAGTTAGGAAAGCTAAGGCTAGCTTTTTCAAACAGAAATTTGATTCCTGTAGCACTAATTCCAAAAAGTTTTGGGACACTGTAAAGTCCATGGAGAATAAGAGCACCTACTACCAGCTACCCACTGTACTGAGGATAGGAAACACTGTCACCACCGATAAATCTACGATAATTGATCATTTCAATAAGAATTTTTCTATGGCTGACCGCCTGCTTTCCACCTGGCTACCCCTACCCCGGCCAACATCTCAGCACCCCCTGCAGCAACCTCTGGCAATCTCTATGGGGCTGCCACAGGGTTCAATTCTCGGGACAACTCTTTTCTCTGTATATATCAATGATGTCGCTCTTGTTGCTGATGATTCTCTGATCCACCTCTACACTACACCATTCTGTATACATCTGGCCCTTCATTGGAGACTGTGCTAACAAACCTCCAAACGAGCTTCAACGCCATACAACACTCCTTCCGTGGCCTCCAACTGCTTTTAAATGCTAGTAAAACTAAGTGCATGCTCTTCAACCAATCGCTGCCCGCACCCTCCTGCCCGACTAGCATCACTACTCTGGACAGTTCTGACTTAGAATATGTGGACAACTACAAATACCTAGGTGTCTGGTTAGACTGTAAACTCTCCTTCCAGACTCACATTAAGCATCTCCAATCCAAAATGAATTCATGCTGCCAAACATACCCTGGTAAAACTGACTATCCTACCGATCCTTGACTTCGACAATGTCATTCACAAAATATCCCCCAACACTCTACTCAGCAAACTGGATGTAGTCTATCACAGTGTCATCCATTTTGTCACCAAAGCCCCTTATACCACCCACCACTGCGACCTGTATGCTCTCATTGGCTGGCCCTCACTACATATCCATCGCCAATTCCACTGGTTCCAGGTCATCTATAAGTCTTTGCTAGGTAAAGCCCCGCCTTATCTCAGCTCACTGGTCACCATAGCAACACCCACCCGTAGCACGCGCTCCAGTAGGTATATTGCACTGGTCATCCTCAAAGCCAACATTTCCTTTGGCCACCTTTCCTTCCAGTTCTCTGCTGCTAATGACTGGAACGAATTGCAAAAATCTCTGAAGCTGGAGTCTTATATCTCCTATCTCCCTCTCTAACTTTAAGCAGCAGGTGTCAGAGCAGCTTACCAATCACTGTACCTGTACATAGCCAATCTGTAAATAGCACACCCAACTACCTCATCCCCATATTATTACTTTCCTTCTTGCTCTTTTGCATTCTAGTATCTCTACTTGCATATCATCATCTGCACATCTATCACTCCAGTATTAATGCTAAATTGTAATTATTTCGCCTCTATGGCCTTTTTATTGCCTTACCCCCTACTCTTCTACATGTGCACACATTTTACAGAGATTTTTCTATTTTTCTTTTCTATTGTGTTATTGACTGTACGTTTGTTGATGTGTAACTCTGAGGTGTTGTTGTTTTTTGTTGCACTGCTTTGCTTTATCTTGGTTAGGTCGCAGTTGTAAATGAGAACTTGTTCTCAATTGGCCTACCTGGTTAAATAAAGGTGAAATAAAATAAAAAATAACTGAATGATTAATGTGTGACCCTTGTGACGCGGGTTTAAAATGGGAAAGGTTTTATAGTCACATGTTGGAAGCAAGGGCTGTTTAAGGGGAAGTAGGGGGAAAGGTTTTGTGTTTGATTGAAAAAAAATATGAAAAATTCAGCGTGCATTAGCACTGCTGTCAGGCTAAAAGCAGAAGCGCCCAACCCAACCCTCAACTCCCACGATGCCATACACAAACAACCAATGGGATGTATCCTTCTCCAGCTTGACAACTCTATTATGAACTGTATATAATCAAGTTGTCCCTAGACCCTGATCCCAGGTCAGTTTGTGTTCTAAGGCCTAATGGTTAATTTTAGAATGTGTGGGATGGTAAGCTGATCCTAGATCAGTGTCCGAGAGCCACTGCCACCTGGACCTTACCTTGACAGGAAGCAAATGGATCCATGTCTGCATGTCTATAATAAGGCATTCGTGTGAGTTATGGTATAGCTACTGACGGTCTATCATTGACTCTCAGAGCAAGGAGAATGGCTTAGATCTATTAGGAAATACCATTAGCCACACTTGGGCACCCAAATGCATTATGTCTTTCCCACTGTGGGCTATAGTGTAGTTGGCTGGGAATCTATCCCTCATCTGATCATGCTGCTATTGTGCAGAATGATCTGAAATACTAAAGTAAGTACTTCTTCACACTTACTGTAGTGTGTCAGTGAATCTTTTCAGTTCATTGTGGATTCACTGTGGGCAAAAAAAGAAGTGAGGCCAACTTTGACTGAATGGCTAAAGTCTCACAGACCTTTTAAACCCCAGAGTGGATGAAATCCCTTAACAGTAGGCTAACTGTTTTCTTCAACAGCTACTGTAGCTGGGCTGCATCCAAATGGCACCCTATTCCCTACATAGTGCACTACTTTTTAACAATCAATCAATCAATCAAATGTATTTATAAAGCCTTTTTTACATCAGCCGATGTCACAAAGTGCTATACAGAAACCCAGCCTAAAACCCCAAACAGCAAGCAATGCAGATGTAGAAGCACGGTGGCTAGGAAAAACTCCCTGGAAAGGCAGGAACCTAGAAAGAACCTGAGAGAGGAACCAGAATCTGAGGGTGGCCTCTTCTGGCTGTGCCGGGTGGAGATTATAACATGGCCATTTAAGGCCAGATTGTTCTTCAAAATGTTCAAAGGTTCATAGATGACCGGCAGGGTCAAATAATAATCACAGTGGTTGTAGAGGGTGCAACAGGTCAGTATCTCAGGAGTAAATGTCAGTTGGCTTTTCATAGCCGAGCATTCAGAGGTCGAGACAGCAGGTGCGATAGTAGAGAGAGAGCCAGAGTCGAATACAGCAGGTCCGGGACAAGGTAGCACGTCCGGTGAACAGATCAGGGTTCCCTAGCCGCAGGCAGAACAGTTGAAACTGGAGCAGCAGCACGACCAGTTGGACTGAGGACAGCCAGGAGTCATCAGGCCAGGTAGTCCTGAGGCATGGTCCTAGGGCTCAGGTCCTGCAGGAGGGGAGGAAGAGAGAATTACAGGGAGCATACTTAAATTCACACAGGACACCAGATAAGACAGGAGAATTACACCTGATAAAACAGACTGACCCTAGCCCCCCGGCACATAGACTATTGCAGCATAGATACTGGAGACTGAGACAGGGGGGGTCGGGGGACACTGTGGCCCTTGTTGACCCTGTCCGATACCCCCGGACAGTGTCAACAAGGCAGGATATAACCACACCCACTTTGCCAAAGCACAGCCCCCACACCACTAGAGGGACATCAACAGACCACCAACTTGCTACCCTGAGACAAGGCTGAGTATAGCCCACGAAGATCTCCTCCACCTGCACGAGCCTGAGGGGGCACAAAACCGGACAGGAAGATCACGTCTCTCAACCCACTCAAGTGTCGCCCCCCCTCCTGGGGACGGCATGGAAGAGCACTAGTAAGCCAGTGACTCAGCCCCCGTAATAGGGTCAAAGGCAGAGAATCCCAATGGAGGGAGGGGAGCCGGCCAGCCAGAGATAGCAAGGGCAGTTCGTCGCTCTAGTGCCTTGCCGTTCACCTTCGCACCCCAGGGCCAGACTACATTCAATCATAGGACCTACTGAAGAGATGAGTCTTCAGTAAGGACTTAAATGTTTTGACCGTGTCTGCGTCACTCAAATGGGTAGGCAGACCAGCAAGCCTATGTAATGCTTCGTAGGTGAAATCAGCCAGGAGCCCTTTTGGGTGCCATTTGGGACACAGATGTCCCTGCACCTCTTATTAAATGATGGATTCTTCCTCTAGGTCACATGTTCACAGGCACTTAAGTGACGGCTGGAAAAAAATCTCTGGATGCCTGATGTCAGTCTGTATTCCCCACATAGAGCACAGGGATAGGCTGAATAATTCAACGATATGAGGCTGTAGTTCTCTCATAATTAACCCTTAGACTCCTGAGAGGGGGGGTGGAGAACAGTATCTCATAAGTGTTCCTAGTGTAGTTGTTGATGTAGTGGCTGGAGGGAAGGGGGGGACGATGTGACCTGACTGAAAGATTCATGTTAGTGTCCCTCCCTCCCTCCCTATCTCAGAATACCATCCATACATGACACCATCATATTACACACACGGGCATGATGCTCCGAGGTGGAGACTGGGGAGGAAGCTACCCACCCTGCCTCCCAGCCTATCTCCTGTTCTGCTCCTGGTCCTGTCCACCCAACCCAAGGTTACCTTCCAGAGAGGGTGTACTTCAAAAGGCCTGTGTTGTGCTGCAGTGGGGTTCCTTCTTCAAAGCTCACTGGGTCTCCCACGTCTGCAGCCCTCCTGGGCCCTGTATTGATTAGTGTCTGTTTAAGGCTGCTGAGCCAGGTGCTGCTAACCCTTAGCTAGCGAACTCTCTAACTCAGCTCATCGGGACACAGTTAGAGGGGCATACAAACAGAGCACGCTAGGATAAGGTGTATTGTGCTGATTTGATTCTGAGGCTCATGCAAAGTGTTTGATGCGAGTTAACCTGCAAAAACACCTCATCTGATAGATAGGTAATTTTTATTCATGTTATGTGTTTGCGTGATTACCTGTTGACTTATGGGGGTTTGATGATAGGGAGGACGCTGTACACACGGATGGAGAATGGCGACACTGTGCTATGTAGAGTTGTTAGCCTACTGGCAGTGGGACTACAGAGGCCTGTTGTGGGGGGAGGGGGGGGGGCTCCAGCTGTTTCTCATTAGAGACACCCCTACAGAGAAGGAGATGGATACAATACATAACACTGTGTATGCGAGACGCATATATATACAGATAACTGCCAAAGTAAAGGAAACACCAACATTAAAGTGTCTTAAAAGGGCGTTGGGCCGCCACGAGCCAGAACTGCTTCAATGCACCTTGTCATAGATTCTACAAGTGTCTGGAACTCTATTGGAGAGATGTGACACCGTTCTTCCATGAGAAATTCCATAATTTGGTGTTTTGTTGATGGTGGTGGAAAACTCTGTCTCAGGCGCCGCTCCAGAATCTCCCATAAGTGTTCAATTGGTTTGCAATGGTGGTGTTTCCTTTTGAGATCCCTATTTCAAAGTCACTGAGATCTCTTCTTATAGTCATGGTAGTCAAGATAATGGGCAACTGGGCATGACCCTAAGCATGATGGGATGTTAATTAACTCAGGAACCACACGTGTGTGGACTCACCTGCTTTCAATATACTTTGTATCCCTCGTTTACTCAAGTGTTTCATTTAGTTTGGCAGTTACATGTACAGTGCAATGTCTACAGAATGAATTGTCCTTGAAGCCCCACACCACTCCAATCCCCTCCCTCCAGCCCACCTCCTCTTGCCCACGGGGGGGGGGCAGCTATAGTCTGATTACTCCAGTCCAGAGGTCCCCCACTGTCACTGACCAGGCAGGAGAAAAGTCAATTAACTAACAGTGATATGTCCTTCATATTGATCGAACTGGGCCCCATGCTGTGAGTTTAGTGTGGCGACGCTAAGATATGACAGCTGTGGTCACCAACCCGTGTCCTGGGAGAGTTATAGGAAGTGCAGGTATTTGTTCTAGCCCAGCACCCTGATTCAAGCATTCCATAATTATCAAGACCTTAGTTACAGTAGTTGAATCGGGTGTGTTTTAGAGCTGGGCCGGAATGAAATCCTGCATCGTGCATACTAGGGGGTAGAAGAGAGTGTGTGTGTGTGTCCAGGGCCGTCGACCAGTGTTTCTCTCCACAGGTGCTGTGCTAGTCTGGCACGGGTCAGATGGCTCCTGACAGATCCGTGATGGCGTGAAATGGAGCATTTCACAGGGTGTCACTGTGCCAGAGCATGGCCCTGTGTGAGCTCAAAGAGCTGCTAATGATGACATCGCCCCTGTTAATGAGTGTGTCAAGAGGAGTCCGTCTGAGGGAGAGGGGACGGGGGAAAGGCTACTGTCTGTCCGTTGTGAAGAGAACCGACGAGTGAAGAAGGGTAGACAGACAGGGCAGTAATGGTGAATCCGTCTATTGTCTTGGGAAACGCCTGCCTGTGAGAACGGTTGCTGAATACTGCTGTGTGTATGTGAGTGTCCACTTATGTAACATAGATCAAATAAAGCTCGTAGGTCACTTTCATTCGAGCCCTTTGGTTGATGTGTGTTGTTTGGTCTGTTGATACCTCAGCAGAAAGCTATGTGAATCCTTGGCACTGGCTAGTCCACAACACTGGCTAGCTCTACGGGGAGGGACAGTGCGTGAAACTCAGAGGTACGGCCCATTACTGGTCTCTTAGAGTAGTTGTCTAAAGACACAAAAAGGAGAGATAAAGAGAAATGGAAGAGGGAGGGAGATAGAGGAGGACTGTATAACAGGCAAAGTGCAAGAACCAATTTCAAAAAGCTAATATCTCTCCCATTCTTCTCTGTCAGGCTGGCTGTGAGGGAAAGAGAGAGAGCGAGGTTGGGAGAAAGTCAAATAGTCTGTGATTATAGTAATCAGCAAAGCTACTTTCCCTGCCATCCTCTCTGCAGACCGTGGTATCCTATGGGATAATAAAGACTGAGAGAGCCTCTGTCAGAGGAGCAGACAGTCTGTCTCAGAGGAGCAGACAGTCTGTCTCCCTCCGCGGGGTGCCGTCTCTTAGTCAGTCTCCGTGGTCCAGTCCCGTGTGGCTCAGTTGGTAGCGCATTTCGCGCTGCTTGCTTAGCGAGTAACACGTCCTTGCGATTTGGCCCATATCTGGCTCCAACTCGGGACCTCTGTCTCACAAACTCACGTGACCATCCTCCGTCAAGCGTCTTAGCTGATCGCGACACCTAAAAAGCTAGCTAAGGAGGCGACGCAAGCGGGACACCTTAAGGCTGAGGAGTACGTTTCACACATCCCCATGTGCTACATATGCACTCACTACCATGAGTCGCTCTGGATCAGTGTCCGCTAAATGACAAACAATTCTCTCTCTCTCTCTTTCTTGGAGCGTTACACCTCCCGTTTGCATGAGGGGGGCCAAGGGCTGGTGGACATTGGGTCCAGGGTGACAGCTTCCTGCGCTTTGAGTGTTCACAGAGATGTTTCAAAGCCAGGGGCATGGATAATGGAGGAGCCACATTTTCACAACCCACTTATCCAGATCAGAGTGCTGACCTCTGCCAGCCTGTGAGAGCGTGGTTCACTAGGTCGGGTGATCAGAGTGCTGACCTCTGCCAGCTTGTGAGAGCGTGGTTCACTAGGTCGGGTGATCAGAGTGCTGACCTCTGCCAGCTTGTGAGAGCGTGGTTCACTAGGGTGCTGAGCTGTGCTGCTGGGGCGGGCTCGGCTCACACTGGACTGTGGGGGGCATCAGAGGGTTCTATGTACAGTGGACGAGGAGGGGGCTTAGTTTTTAACTTTCTAGGTACGTTCAAGTAGTGAGGTTTTAGCCTTTAATGATGTAACTATTGGGCCAATAAAGGTAGTATTTTATTTTTCTAAGTTGAGTGGGTGACGGAGATGGCCCTAAGGTACTGTGTCAGCAGGATCTCTCTGAAAGTAGGACACAAAACAGTGGAACAGATTTCTTAGTGATGCCTGAAGAGTACTGTAGGACTATATGAGTGAGTGGCACAGATTTCTATGTAACACCTGGACAATGAGTGAGTGGCACAGATTTCTTGGGTGGACAGATTTCTATGTAACACCTGGACAATGAGTGAGTGTAAGTGGTTAGAGGCTTCTGAATGACTGGAACATCTGTCTGTGATGAGAATCGGAGTGAATACTGGGACTAAAACAGACCCAGTTTACTGTAGCAATGTTATAATGACACACACACACACACGTCACACACACACACCTAAGACGCCACAAGTCTGTTATTGTCTGTGGTATTGTTTACTTTCTGTCATATTGGAGATTCCAGGAAACGACTCTGGTTGATCATCAATATATCGAGAGGCTAATATCACTTACATGGTACATGATGTAATCTGATGTCCTCCCCTGTGCTTTCTCTCTTCTCTCTCTCTCTCTCTTCTTTCTCTCACTCTCTCGCACTCTCGCTCTCTCTCTCTCTCACTCTCTCGCACACTCTCTCTCACACTCTCACGCTCTCTCTCTCTCTCTCTCTCGCTCTGAGACGAGGACAAACCTAAAACAGAGAGAGGGTGTGAGAGAAGGAGAGAGAGAGAGAGAAGACAGAGAAGAGAGAAAGCACATGGGATGACATGGGATGACGACGTCTCAGACAGTCTGCCTCTCTGTGGAAACCAATACCAACCTGCGGGTTTGAACTGCCATGTTTTCAACCGGGCCCACCTTGTAGCGGGGCTGATTTAAGAACCATTCCATCACTACTGTTACCACCAACCACCATCTTTGGATGAAGACCATAGACTGTGTTTGACTGCTTGACCAGGCATCCCTGAGTGTGTCTGTGTTTGTCTGTTGGAAAGAGCCCAAACCCTCCATGTGCTCTTAATACCTCTCTAGACTACAGCCCTAAACCCTCCTATGTGCTCTAAATAACTATCTAGATTACAGCGCTAAACCCTCCTATGTGCTCTAAATAACTCTCTAGATTACAGCGCTAAACCCTCCTATGTGCTCTAAATAACTCTCTAGATTACAGCGCTAAACCCTCCTATGTGCTGTAAATAACTATCTAGATTACAGCCCTAAACCCTCCTATGTGCTCTAAATAACTCTCTAGATTACAGCGCTAAACCCTCCTATGTGCTCTAAATAACTCTCTAGATTACAGCGCTAAACCCTCCTATGTGCTCTAAATAACTCTCTAGACTACAGCCCTAAACCCTCCAATGTGCTCTAAATAACTCTCTAGACTACAGCCCTAAACCCTCCTATGTGCTCTAAATAACTCTCTAGATTACAGCCCTAAACCCTCCTATGTGCTCTTAATACCTCTCTAGACTAAAGCCCTAAACCCTCCGTATGCTCTTAATATCTCTCTAGACTAAAGCCCTAAACCCTCCCATGTGCTCTTAATACCTCTCTAGACTAAAGCCCTAAACCCTCCGTATGCTCTTAATATCTCTATAGACTGCAGCCCTAAACCCTCCATATGCTCTTAATACCTCTCTAGACTAAAGCCCTAAACCCTCCATATGCTCTTAATACCTCTCTAGATTACAGCCCTAAACCCTCCATGTGCTCTTAATACCTCTCTAGACTAAAGCCCAAACCCTCCATGTGCCCTTAATACCTCTCTTGACTACAGCCCTAAAGCCTCTGCACTCTTAATACCTCTCTTGACTACAGCCCTAAAGCCTCTGCAATCTTAATACCTCTCTAGACTAAAGCCCTAAAGCCTCTCTGTGCTTCTCCCTGACTAGAGCATCCTAGCAGTACGTCTGCTGACTCACCCTCTTCCTGTAAATGATGTAATTTATTTATCTTTTGAAGGAGCAGGGAAAGTGTCCTGTCCTCTGAGGAATAATATACTGAGACATCTCCTCTCCTCTGATGAATAATATACTGAGACACCCCCTCTCCTCTCCTCTGAGGAATAATATACTGAGACATCTCCTCTCCTCTCCTCTGAGGAATAATATACTGAGACATCTCCTCCCCTCTCCTCTGAAGAATAATATACCGAGACATCTCCTCTCCTCTCCTCTGAGGAATAATATACCGAGACATCTCCTCTCCTCTCCTCTGAGGAATAATATACTGAGACACCTCCTCTCCTCTGAGGAATAATATACTGAGACATCTCCTCTCCTCTCCTCTGAGGAATAATATACTGAGACATCTCCTCTCCTCTCCTCTGAGGAATAATATACTGAGACATCTCCTCTCCTCTCCTCTGAGGAATAATATACTGAGACATCTCCTCTCCTCTCCTCTGAGGAATAATATACTGAGACACCTCTCTCCTCTCCTCTGAGGAATAATATACTGAGACACCTCCTCTCCTCTCCTCTGAGGAATAATATACTGAGACATCCTCTCCTCTCCTCTCTGAGGAATAATATACTGAGACATCTCCTCTCCTCTCCTCTGAGGAATAATATACTGAGACATCTCCTCTCTCCTCTGAGACATCTCCTTCTCCTCTCCTCTCCTCTGATGAATAATATACTGAGACACCTCCTCTCCTCTGAGGAATAATATACTGAGACACCTCCTCTCCTCTGAGGAATAATATACTGAGACATCTCCTCTCCTCTCCTCTCCTCTCCTCTGGGGAATAATATACTGAGACATCTCCTCTCCTCTAATCTCCTCTCCTCTGGGGAATAATATACTGAGACATCTCCTTTCCTCTCCTCTCCTCTGAGGAATAATATACTGAGACATCTCCTCTCCTCTCCTCTGAGGAATAATATACTGAGACATCCCCTCTCCTCTCCTCTGAGGAATAATATACTGAAACACCTCTTCTCCTCTGAGGAATAATATACTGAGACATCTCCTCTCCTCTCCTCTGAGGAATAATATACTGAGACACCTCCTCTCCTCTCCTCTGAGGAATAATATACTGAGACATCTCCTCTCCTCTCCTCTGAGGAATAATATACTGAGACATCTCCTCTCCTCTCTGAGGAATAATATACTGAGACATCTCCTCTCCTCTCCTCTGAGGAATAATATACTGAGACACCTCCTCTCTGAGGAATAATATACTGAGACATCTCCTCTCCTCTCCTCTGAGGAATAATATACTGAGACATCTCCTCTCCTCTACTCTGAGGAATAATATACTGAGACATCTCCTCTTCTCCTCTGAGGAATAATATACTGAGACATCTCCTCTCCTCTCCTCTGAGGAATAATATACTGAGACACCTCCTCTCCTCTCCTCTGAGGAATAATATACTGAGACATCTCCTCTCCTCTGAGGAATAATATACTGAGACATCTCCTCTCCTCTCTGAGGAATAATATACTGAGACATCTCCTCTCCTCTGGGGAATAATATACTGAGACATCTCCTCTCCTCTGGGGAATAATATACTGAGACATCTCCTCTCCTCTGAGGAATAATATACTGAGACATCTCCTCTCCTCTGGGGAATAATATACTGAGACATCTCATCTCCTCTCCTCTCCTCTTAGGAATAATATACTGAGACATCTCATCTCCTCTCATCTGAGGAATAATAAACTGAGACACCTCCTCTCTGAGGAATAATATACTGAGACATCTCCTCTCCTCTCCTCTGAGGAATAATATACTGAGACATCTCCTCTCCTCTCTGAGGAATAATATACTGAGACATCTCATCTCCTCTCCTCTCCTCTTAGGAATAATATACTGAGACATCTCCTCTCCTCTCTGAGGAATAATATACTGAGACATCTCCTCTCCTCTCCTCTGAGGAATAATATACTGAGACACCTCCTCTCTGAGGAATAATATACTGAGACATCTCCTCTCCTCTCCTCTGAGGAATAATATACTGAGACATCTCCTCTCCTCTACTCTGAGGAATAATATACTGAGACATCTCCTCTTCTCCTCTGAGGAATAATATACTGAGACACCTCCTCTCCTCTCCTCTGAGGAATAATATACTGAGACATCTCCTCTCCTCTCCTCTGAGGAATAATATACTGAGACACCTCCTCTCCTCTCCTCTGAGGAATAATATACTGAGACATCTCCTCTCCTCTCCTCTGAGGAATAATATACTGAGACATCTCCTCTCCTCTCTGAGGAATAATATACTGAGACATCTCATCTCCTCTCCTCTCCTCTTAGGAATAATATACTGAGACATCTCATCTCCTCTCATCTGAGGAATAATATACTGAGACACCTCCTCTCTGAGGAATAATATACTGAGACATCTCCTCTCCTCTCCTCTGAGGAATAATATACTGAGACATCTCCTCTCCTCTCTGAGGAATAATATACTGAGACATCTCATCTCCTCTCCTCTGCAGAATAATATACTGAGACATCTCTCCTCTCCTCTGAGGAATAATATACTGAGACATCTCCTCTCCTCTCCTCTGAGGAATAATATACTGAGACACCTCCTCTCTGAGGAATAATATACTGAGACATCTCCTCTCCTCTCCTCTGAGGAATAATATACTGAGACATCTCCTCTCCTCTACTCTGAGGAATAATATACTGATACATCTCCTCTCCTCTCCTCTGAGGAATAATATACTGAGACATCTCCTCTCCTCTCCTCTGAGGAATAATATACTGAGACATATCCTCTCCTCTCCTCTGAGGAATAATATACTGAGACACCTCCTCTCCTCTCCTCTGAGGAATAATATACTGAGACACCTCCTCTGCTCTCCTCTGAGGAATAATATACTGAGACACCTCCTCTCCTCTCCTCTGAGGAATAATATACTGAGACATCTCCTCTCCTCAGAGGAATAATATACTGAGACATCTCCTCTCCTCTGAGGAATAATATACTGAGACACCTCCTCTCCTCTCCTCTGAGGAATAATATACTGAGACAACTCCTCTCCTGAGGAATAATATACTGAGACATCTCCTCTCCTCTCCTCTGAGGAATAATATACTGAGACATCTCCTCTCCTCTGGGGAATAATATACTCATCTCCTCTCCTCTCCTCTGAGGAATAATATACTGAGACACCTCCTCTCCTCTCCTCTGAGGAATAATATACTGAGACATCTCCTCTCCTCTGAGGAATAATATACTGAGACATCTCCTCTCCTCTCCTCTGAGGAATAATATACTGAGACATCTCCTCTCCTCTCCTCTGAGGAATAATATACTGAGACATCTCCTCTCCTCTCCTCTGAGGAATAATATACTGAGACACCTCCTCTCCTCTGAGGAATAATATACTGAGACATCTCCTCTCCTCTCCTCTGAGGAATAATATACTGAGACATCTCCTCTCCTCTCCTCTGAGGAATAATATACTGAGACATCTCCTCTCCTCTCCTCTGAGGAATAATATACTGAGACACCTCCTCTCCTCTCCTCTGAGGAATAATATACTGAGACACCTCCTCTGCTCTCCTCTGAGGAATAATATACTGAGACATCTCCTCTCCTCTCCTCTGAGGAATAATATACTGAGACATCTCCTCTCCTCTCCTCTGAGGAATAATATACTGAGACATCTCCTCTCCTCTCCTCTGAGGAATAATATACTGAGACACCTCCTCTCCTCTCCTCTGAGGAATAATATACTGAGACATCTCCTCTCCTCTCCTCTGAGGAATAATATACTGAGACATCTCCTCTCTCTCTCCTCTGAGGAATAATATACTGAGACATCTCCTCTCCTCTCCTCTGAGGAATAATATACTGAGACACCTCCTCTCCTCTCCTCTGAGGAATAATATACTGAGACACCTCCTCTCCTCTCCTCTGAGGAATAATATACTGAGACATCTCCTCTCCTCTCCTCTGAGGAATCTCTCCTCTCCTCTGAGGAATAATATACTGAGACATCTCCTCTCCTCTCCTCTGAGGAATAATATACTGAGACATCTCCTCTCTCCTCTCCTCTGAGGAATAATATACTGAGACACCTCCTCTCTCTCCTCTGAGGAATAATATACTGAGACATCTCCTCTCCTCTCCTCTGAGGAATAATATACTGAGACATCTCCTCTCCTCTCCTCTGAGGAATAATATACTGAGACATCTCCTCTCCTCTCCTCTGAGGAATAATATACTGAGACATCTCCTCTCCTCTCCTCTGAGGAATAATATACTGAGACATCTCCTCTCCTCTCTGAGGAATAATATACTGAGACATCTCTCCTCTCCTCTGAGGAATAATATACTGAGACATCTCCTCTCCTCTCTAATATACTGAGACATCTCCTCTCCTCTCCTCTGAGGAATAATATACTGAGACATCTCCTCTCCTCTCCTCTGAGGAATAATATACTGAGACATCTCCTCTCCTCTCCTCTGAGGAATAATATACTGAGACATCTCCTCTCCTCTCTCTGAGGAATAATATACTGAGACATCTCCTCTCCTCTCCTCTGAGGAATAATATACTGAGACATCTCTCTCCTCTCCTCTGAGGAATAATATACTGAGACATCTCCTCTCCTCTCCTCTGAGGAATAATATACTGAGACATCTCCTCTCCTCTCCTCTGAGGAATAATATACTGAGACATCTCCTCTCCTCCTCTGAGGAATAATATACTGAGACATCTCCTCTCCTCTCCTCTGAGGAATAATATACTGAGACACCTCCTCCTCTCCTCTGAGGAATAATATACTGAGACATCTCCTCTCCTCTCCTCTGAGGAATAATATACTGAGACATCTCCTCTCCTCTCCTCTGAGGAATAATATACTGAGACATCTCCTCTCCTCTCCTCTGAGGAATAATATACTGAGACATCTCCTCTCCTCTCCTCTGAGGAATAATATACTGAGACATCTCCTCTCCTCTCCTCTGAGGAATAATATACTGAGACACCTCCTCTCCTCTGAGGAATAATATACTGAGACATCTCCTCTCCTCTCCTCTGAGGAATAATATACTGAGACATCTCCTCTCCTCTCCTCTGAGGAATAATATACTGAGACATCTCCTCTCCTCTCCTCTGAGGAATAATATACTGAGACATCTCCTCTCCTCTCCTCTGAGGAATAATATACTGAGACACCTCCTCTCCTCTCCTCTGAGGAATAATATACTGAAACACCTCCTCTCCTCTCCTCTGAGGAATAATATACTGAGACATCTCCTCTCCTCTCCTCTGAGGAATAATATACTGAGACATCCCTCTCCTCTCCTCTCTCCTCTCCTCTCCTCTGAGGAATAATATACTGAGACATCTCCTCTCCTCTCCTCTGAGGAATAATATACTGAGACATCTCCTCTCCTCTGAGGAATAATATACTGAGACATCTCCTTTCCTCTCCTCTGCGGAATAATATACTCTCTCCTCTCCTCTCCTCTGAGGAATAATATACTGAGACATCTCCTCTCCTCTCCTCTGAGGAATAATATACTGAGACACCTCCTCTCCTCTGAGGAATAATATACTGAGACATCTCCTCTCCTCTCCTCTGAGGAATAATATACTGAGACATCTCCTCTCCTCTCCTCTGAGGAATAATATACTGAGACATCTCCTCTCCTCTCCTCTGAGGAATAATATACTGAGACATCCTCTCCTCTCCTCTGAGGAATAATATACTGAGACACCTCCTCTGCTCTCCTCTGAGGAATAATATACTGAGACATCTCCTCTCCTCTCCTCTGAGGAATAATATACTGAGACATCTCCTCTCCTCTCCTCTGAGGAATAATATACTGAGACATCTCCTCCTCTCCTCTCCTCTGAGGAATAATATACTGAGACACCTCCTCTCCTCTGAGGAATAATATACTGAGACACCTCCTCTCCTCTGAGGAATAATATACTGAGACATCTCCTCTCTCTCTCTCCTCTGAGGAATAATCTCCTCTCCTCTCCTCTCCTCTCTTCTCCTCTGGGGAATAATATACTGAGACATCTCCTTTCCTCTCCTCTCCTCTGAGGAATAATATACTGAGACATCTCCTCTCCTCTCCTCTCCTCTGAGGAATAATATACTGAGACATCTCCTCTCCTCTCCTCTGAGGAATAATATACTGAGACACCTCCTCTCTGAGGAATAATATACTGAGACATCTCCTCTCCTCTCCTCTGAGGAATAATATACTGAGACATCTCCTCTCCTCTCCTCTGAGGAATAATATACTGAGACATCTCCTCTGCTCTCCTCTGAGGAATAATATACTGAGACATCTCCTCTCCTCTCCTCTGAGGAATAATATACTGAGACATCCCTCTCCTCTCCTCTGAGGAATAATATACTGAGACACCTCCTCTCCTCTCCTCTGAGGAATAATATACTGAGACATCTCCTCTCCTCTCCTCTGAGGAATAATATACTGAGACATCTCCTCTCCTCTCCTCTGAGGAATAATATACTGAGACATCTCTCCTCTCCTCTGAGGAATAATATACTGAGACATCTCCTCTCCTCTCCTCTGAGGAATAATATACTGAGACACCTCCTCTCCTCTGAGGAATAATATACTGAGACATCTCCTCTCCTCTCCTCTGAGGAATAATATACTGAGACATCCCTCTCTCTCCTCTCCTCTGAGGAATAATATACTGAGACATCTCCTCTCTGAGGAATAATATACTCTCCTCTGAGGAATAATATACTGAGACACCTCCTCTCCTCTCCTCTGAGGAATAATATACTGAGACATCTCCTCTCCTCTCCTCTGAGGAATAATATACTGAGACATCTCCTCCTCTCCTCTGAGGAATAATATACTGAGACATCTCCTCTCCTCTCCTCTGAGGAATAATATACTGAGACATCTCCTCTCCTCTCCTCTGAGGAATAATATACTGAGACACCTCCTCTCCTCTGACAGACATCTCCTCTCCTCTCCTCTGAGGAATAATATACTGAGACATCTCCTCTCCTCTCCTCTGAGGAATAATATACTGAGACATCTCCTCTCCTCTCCTCTGAGGAATAATATACTGAGACACCCTCCTCTCCTCTCCTCTGAGGAATAATATACTGAGACATCTCCTCTCCTCTCCTCTGAGGAATAATATACTGAGACATCTCCTCTCCTCTCCTCTGAGGAATAATATACTGAGACATCTCCTTTCCTCTCCTCTCCTCTGAGGAAAAATATACTGAGACACTCCTCTCCTCTGAGGAATAATATACTGAGACATCTCCTCTCCTCCTCTGAGGAATAATATACTGAGACACCTCCTCTCCTCTGAGGAATAATATACTGAGACATCTCCTCTCCTCTCCTCTGAGGAATAATATACTGAGACATCTCCTCTCCTCTCCTCTGAGGAATAATATACTGAGACATCTCCTCTCCTCTCCTCTGAGGAATAATATACTGAGACACCTCCTCTCCTCTCCTCTGAGGAATAATATACTGAGACACCTCCTCTGCTCTCCTCTGAGGAATAATATACTGAGACATCTCCTCTCCTCTCCTCTGAGGAATAATATACTGAGACATCTCCTCTCCTCTCCTCTGAGGAATAATATACTGAGACATCTCCTTTCCTCTCCTCTCCTCTGAGGAAAAATATACTGAGACACCTCCTCTCCTCTGAGGAATAATATACTGAGACACCTCCTCTCCTCTGAGGAATAATATACTGAGACATCTCCTCTCCTCTCCTCTCCTCTCCTCTCCTCTCCTCTCCTCTCTTCTCCTCTGGGGAATAATATACTGAGACATCTCCTTTCCTCTCCTCTCCTCTGAGGAATAATATACTGAGACATCTCCTCTCCTCTAATCTCCTCTCCTCTGGGGAATAATATACTGAGACATCTCCTCTCCTCTCCTCTGAGGAATATTATACTGAGACATCCCCTCTCCTCTCCTCTGAGGAATAATATACTGAAACACCTCTTCTCCTCTGAGGAATAATATACTGAGACATCTCCTCTCCTCTCTGAGGAATAATATACTGAGACATCTCATCTCCTCTCCTCTCCTCTGAGGAATAATATACTTAGACATCTCCTCTCCTCTCCTCTGAGGAATAATATACTGAGACATCTCCTCTCCTCTCCTCTGAGGAATAATATACTGAGACATCTCCTCTCCTCTCCTCTGAGGAATAATATACTGAGACATCTCCTCTCCTCTCCTCTGAGGAATAATATACTGAGACATCTCCTCTCCTCTCCTCTGAGGAATAATATACTGAGACACCTCCTCTCCTCTGGGGAATAATATACTGAGACATCTCCTCTCCTCTCCTCTGAGGAATAATATACTGAGACATCTACTCTCCTTTCCTCTGAGGAATAATATACTGAGACATCTCCTCTCCTCTGAGGAAGAATATACTGAGACATCTCCTCTCCTCTGAGGAATAATATACTAGGACATCTCCTCTCCTCTCCTCTGGGGAATAATATACTGAGACACCTCCTCTCTTCTCCTCTGAGGAATAATATACTGAGACATCTCCTCTCCTCTCCTCTGAGGAATAATATACTGAGACACCTCCTCTCCTCTCCTCTGAGGAATAATATACTGAGACATCTCCTCTCCTCTCCTCTGAGGAATAATATACTGAGACATCTCCTCTCCTCTCTGAGACATCTCATCTCCTCTCCTCTCCTCTTAGGAATAATATACTGAGACATCTCATCTCCTCTCCTCTCACTCTTCTCTGAGGAATAATATACTGAGACATCTCCTCTCCTCTCCTCTGAGGAATAATATACTGAGACATCTCCTCTCCTCTCTGAGGAATAATATACTGAGACATCTCATCTCCTCTCCTCTGCAGAATAATATACTGAGACATCTCTCCTCTCCTCTGAGGAATAATATACTGAGACATCTCCTCTCCTCTCCTCTGAGGAATAATATACTGAGACACCTCCTCTCTGAGGAATAATATACTGAGACATCTCCTCTCCTCTCCTCTGAGGAATAATATACTGAGACATCTCCTCTCCTCTACTCTGAGGAATAATATACTGAGACATCTCCTCTCCTCTCCTCTGAGGAATAATATACTGAGACATCTCCTCTCCTCTCCTCTGAGGAATAATATACTGAGACACCTCTCCTCTCCTCTGATGAATAATATACTGAGACACCTCCTCTGCTCTCCTCTGAGGAATAATATACCTAGACATCTCCTCTCCTCTCCTCTGAGGAATAATATACTGAGACATCTCCTCTCCTCTCCTCTGAGGAATAATATACTGAGACATATCCTCTCCTCTCCTCTGAGGAATAATATACTGAGACACCTCCTCTCCTCTCCTCTGAGGAATAATATACTGAGACACCTCCTCTGCTCTCCTCTGAGGAATAATATACTGAGACACCTCCTCTCCTCTCCTCTGAGGAATAATATACTGAGACATCTCCTCTCCTCAGAGGAATAATATACTGAGACATATCCTCTCCTCTGAGGAATAATATACTGAGACACCTCCTCTCCTCTCCTCTGAGGAATAATATACTGAGACACCTCCTCTCCTCTGAGGAATAATATACTGAGACATCTCCTCTCCTCTCCTCTGAGGAATAATATACTGAGACATCCCCTCTCCTCTCCTCTGGGGAATAATATACTGAGACATCTCCTTTCCTCTCCTCTCCTCTGAGGAATAATATACTGAGACACCTCCTCTCCTCTCCTCTGAGGAATAATATACTGAGACATCTCCTCTCCTCTGAGGAATAATATACTGAGACATCTCCTCTCCTCTCCTCTGCGGAATAATATACTGAGACATCTCCTCTCCTCTCCTCTGAGGAATAATATACTGAGACACCTCCTCTCCTCTGAGGAATAATATACTGAGACATCTCCTCTCCTCTCCTCTGAGGAATAATATACTGAGACACCTCCTCTCTGAGGACACATCTCCTCTCCTCTCCTCTGAGGAATAATATACCTCTCCTCTCCTCTACTCTGAGGAATAATATACTGAGACAGACATCTCCTCTCCTCTCCTCTGAGGAATAATATACTGAGACACCTCTCCTCTCCTCTGATGAATAATATACTGAGACACCTCCTCTGCTCTCCTCTGAGGAATAATATACTGAGACATCTCCTCTCCTCTCCTCTGAGGAATAATATACTGAGACATCTCCTCTCCTCTCCTCTGAGGAATAATATACTGAGACACCTCCTCTCCTCTCCTCTGAGGAATAATATACTGAGACACCTCCTCTGCTCTCCTCTGAGGAATAATATACTGAGACATCTCCTCTCCTCTCCTCTGAGGAATAATATACTGAGACATCTCCTCTCCTCTCCTCTGAGGAATAATATACTGAGACATCTCCTTTCCTCTCCTCTCCTCTGAGGAAAAATATACTGAGACACCTCCTCTCCTCTGAGGAATAATATACTGAGACACCTCCTCTCCTCTGAGGAATAATATACTGAGACATCTCCTCTCCTCTCCTCTCCTCTCCTCTCCTCTCCTCTCCTCTCCTCTCTTCTCCTCTGGGGAATAATATACTGAGACATCTCCTTTCCTCTCCTCTCCTCTGAGGAATAATATACTGAGACATCTCCTCTCCTCTAATCTCCTCTCCTCTGGGGAATAATATACTGAGACATCTCCTCTCCTCTCCTCTGAGGAATAATATACTGAGACATCCCCTCTCCTCTCCTCTGAGGAATAATATACTGAAACACCTCTTCTCCTCTGAGGAATAATATACTGAGACATCTCCTCTCCTCTCTGAGGAATAATATACTGAGACATCTCATCTCCTCTCCTCTCCTCTGAGGAATAATATACTTAGACATCTCCTCTCCTCTCCTCTGAGGAATAATATACTGAGACATCTCCTCTCCTCTCCTCTGAGGAATAATATACTGAGACATCTCCTCTCCTCTCCTCTGAGGAATAATATACTGAGACATCTCCTCTCCTCTCCTCTGAGGAATAATATACTGAGACATCTCCTCTCCTCTCCTCTGAGGAATAATATACTGAGACACCTCCTCTCCTCTGGGGAATAATATACTGAGACATCTCCTCTCCTCTCCTCTGAGGAATAATATACTGAGACATCTACTCTCCTTTCCTCTGAGGAATAATATACTGAGACATCTCCTCTCCTCTGAGGAAGAATATACTGAGACATCTCCTCTCCTCTGAGGAATAATATACTAGGACATCTCCTCTCCTCTCCTCTGGGGAATAATATACTGAGACATCTCCTCTCCTCTCCTCTGAGGAATAATATACTGAGACATCTCCTTTCCTCTCCTCTCCTCTGAGGAATAATATACTGAGACATCTCCTCTCCTCTCCTCTGAGGAATAATATACTGAGACATCTCCTCTCCTCTCACCACTTCCTGACATCAAAAAGCAGGAATTCCTGTCAATGACTATAACAAACTTAAACGTGCATACCAGGTGACCAGTTTGTAAGCATTTGTACCGCTGCTCTCTCTGTCCTTGGTGCTTAAATACTAACAGTCATGCTGAAGCGTTAGCCCACGGATGCAGTTCAACATGATCTCTATCCCATGGAATGTCTGTTTGAAACACTGCTCATATTGGCTACCACACAATTGAGCCAATGTTTCATGTTGGTTAGTAGTGCACTACACAGGGAAATACATAGGGTCTCATTTGAGACATAACCACACTAGGATAATGTCTGTCCTAGCCAGACAGAGACAGTCACACTAGGATAATGTCTGTCCTAGCCAGGCAGAGACAGTCACACTAGGATAATGTCTGTCCTAGCCAGACAGAGACAGTCACACTAGGATAATGTCTGTCCTAGCCAGGCAGAGACAGTCACACTAGGATCATGTCTGTCTTAGCCAGGCAGAGACAGTCACACTAGGATCATGTCTTTCCTCGCCAGGCAGAGACAGTCACACTAGGATTATGTCTTTCCTCGCCAGGCAGAGACTGTCACACTAGGATAATGTCTGTCCTAGCCAGGCAGAGACAGTCACACTAGGATCATGTCTTTCCTCGCCAGGCAGAGACTGTCACACTAGGATCATGTTTTCCTCGCCAGGCAGAGACAGTCACACTAGGATCATGTCTGTCCTAGCCAGGCAGAGACAGTCACACTAGGATCATGTCTGTCCTAGCCAGGCAGAGACAATCACACTAGGATTATGTCTTTCCTCGCCAGGCAGAGACTGTCACACTAGGATCATGTTTTCCTCGCCAGGCAGAGACAGTCACACTAGGATCATGTCTGTCCTAGCCAGGCAGAGACAGACACACTAGGATCATGTCTGTCCTAGCCAGGCAGAGACAATCATACTAGGATCATTCATGTCTGTCCTAGCCAGGCAGAGGCAGTCACACTAGGATCATGTCTGTCCTAGGCAGGCAGAGACAATCACACTAGGATCATTCATGTCTGTCCTAGCCAGGCAGAGACAGTCACACTAGGATCATGGCTGTCCTAGGCAGGCAGAGAGTGCCTCGAGAGAGGCTACATATTGGGATTTGCAGCAAATAAAAAGGCTTGGTGACACTGCGGCTTGTTCTGCTCTGCTCTGTAACGCCCCATCTGTCTCTCGTCAAGCGGGGAGAATGTTCTACTCTACTGTCAGAGGGAATTGGATGACCAGCGTTAGGGTATGCATCCTAAATGGCACCCTATTTCCTATTTCCTTACCCTAGTAAAACTGACTATCCTACCGATCCTCGACTTCGGCGATGCCATCTACAAAATAGCTTCCAATACTCTGCTTAGCAAACTAGATGCATTTTATAATAGTGCCATCCGTTTTGTTACTAAAACACCTTATACCACCCACCACTGCGACCTGTATACTCTAGTCGGCTGGCCCTCGCTACATATTCGTTGCCAAACCCACTGGCTCCAGGTCATCTATAAGTCCATGCTAAGTAAAACTTTGCCTTATCTCAGTTCACTGGTCACGATAACAACACCCACCCGTAGCACACGCTCCAGCAGGTGTATCTCACTGATCATCCCCAAAGCCAACACTTCATTCGGCCGCCTTTCCTTCCAGTTCTCTGCTGCCTGTGACTGGAACGAATTGCAAAAATCACTGAAGTTGGAGACTTTTATTTCCCTCACCAACTTTAAACATCAGCTATCTGAGCAGCTAACCGATCGCTGCAGCTGTACATAGTCCATCTGTAAATAGCCCATCCAATTTACCTACCTCATCCCCATACTGTTTTTATTTATTTATTTACTTTTCTGCTCTTTTGCACACCAGTATCTCTACCTGTACATGTTCATCTGATCATTTATCACTCCAGTGTTAATCTACTAAATTGGAATTATTCGCTCCTATGGCCTATTTATTGCCTACCTCCTCCTGCCTTTTGCACACAATGTATATAGACTCCTTTTTTTCCTGCTGTGTTATTGACTTGTTTATTGTTTACTCCATGTGTAACTCTGTGTTGTTCTCTGTTCACACTGCTATGCTTTATCTTGGCCAGGTCGCAGTTGTAAATGAGAACTTGTTCTCAACTAGCCTACCTGGTTAAATAAAATCGAATTAAAATAAATGTGTAGGCCATATGGCTCTGGTCAAAAGTAGTGCACTATATAGGGAATATGGTGACATTTGGGATACTCCCTCAGCTTCTCTTCTCCACTTAAAGTGAGTGGCTGCGTTAAGAGTTGATGCCATTGGAAGGGGACATTGTTTCTTTTTGGATGACATTTACTCAACCCGTAGAGGTGTAGAAAAAGAAACTATGATTTAATGTGGCTTTTAGCTTGATGTATGCAGTCATAGTGTAAGTTATTCCGCATGCATGTATATAGGTATGACCTACCTCTTTGACCATAGATTGGGTAATATAGGCACTGTCTTTCACTTTACTGTGTACTGTACTGTACATGCGTTTTGGAAATCCATATTTTTGTAAGCTGAAATTTGATGTGCTCTCTTTATTAAAGGACACCTTTCCTGACACGCTGGCATATAGTGAGTGACATCTGACAGAGTGAATGATTGTGTGTGTGTGCGTGCACACATGCGTGTGTGTGTGCGTGACGTGTGTGTTTTGGCAGATGAAGGGCAGTGTCATCAAACCACACATGACCTTTAAACCTTCAAAAGCTGGAGGAAAGGTCTCGTCCCTTTTCAGCTGCAGACAGCAGAACCTATAACGGTCATAAACTACACGACATCCCAACGTTCCTCAGTGTCTCCAATAGTTCTGATGTTTAATTATGCGCAATCTGGTAGTTTACACGAATACGTCTCTGTGCAAAATCATTACTCTCTCTATTACAGTGTGGACACGTGAGTCTGAATCGCACCGCTGAAGCTGAACTAATAGGAGAGAGATGAACAGCCTGCGGTAGTCCACTGTGGAGTCCCTGCATGGCTGTTTCAGTAGACTGTACTTATTCAGTGGCCCTGTAGGGAACATTACGATCGCCTTCCCTCTTGTCCGACTTTACGTCAAGTGCACTTAATCCCATGTATTTACATGATCATTATATTTAGGTTCCGTTTAGGTTCAGCGCCACGTCATTTAAAGTGCTTCCACGTCTGTGTTCTGTTGCTAGAAGCCCAGAGGAGAGCAGGAATCTTTGCCTCTCTCTGTTTCTCTATTTCCCCCCAACAGTCTTTGTTTTATCCCTCCTTGAGTTTACCGTCGCTCTGCACCGTAAATAGATGCTCCTACTCTATGATGTACTTCCTCTGTACTTCCTCTTCCTCTGTGTGTGTGTGTGTGTGTGTGTGTGTGTGTGTGTGTGTGTGTGTGTGTGTGTGTGTGTGTGTGTGTGTGTGTGTGTGTGTGTGTGTGTGTGTATTACGGCTGCACAATTAATCCCCGTCCCCCAAAAAAATGAAAATCAATGTTTTTGCCTATATGATGCAGCCCTACTGTGTGTCCACCAGCCCAGACTAGGCGGTGGAACAGTTTCAGATGGTGGTTTCTCTTTACCTTTCCATGTATGTTTTATAGGAGTCAGAAAATAGCATTTACATAACCAGGACAAAACAACAGGCTATGCTACTAAAACGTCAAAACTTCTCTCTCGCCCCTCCTTTGCCCCTGCCCAGGCGTTTGGCCAGACCTTCTCCACCCAGCGCAAGGTGGCTGCGGACGGGGAGACCAACGAGGAGACCCTCTTGCAGGAGTCAGCCACGAAGGAGGCGTACTACACGAGTCGCCTGCTGGTGATCCAGTCAGAGCTCAAACAGAGCCGGGCCGTCACAGTCAACACACAGGCCGACAACGAACACCTCAATTCCCTGCTGCAGGAGCTCAGAGAGGTGAGGCACCAGGGGTTAGAGGTCAGGGGGTGGGGTTTAGAGGAGACTCAGAGCAGTGGCTACTTACTATATACATGTATGCACAGTTATTGATAATAACCACAGGTCTTGTGTATTTGATAGTAGCCAGGGTTGTGTGTGTTAACTAAACCCTGGTGTTTGTGTCTGTCCTGTAGAGTAATGAGATGTTGGAGCTGCAGCGGAGCAGGATGAGAGAGGAGATCAGGGAGTATAAGTTCAGAGAGGCTCGACTCCTACAGGACTACACTGAGCTGGAGGAGGAGAACATCACCCTGCAGAAACTAGTGTCCACTCTCAAACAGAATCAGGTGAGAGAACACAGTACATACACATGCATGCGGTTGCACACACACACACACACACACACACAAACGCACACCTACACGCGCATGCACACACAGACACACTTACACATACATGTGGTTACACACACACACACACGCACACACACACACGCACGCACGCACGCACACACACGCACACGCACATCCCATCCCTAACACCTCTCTACTTACCTCTTCCTACCCTCCCCCTTCCTGCCTCCTACCCTCCCCCTTCCTCCCTCCTTCCCTCCCCCTTCCTCCCTCCTTCCCTCCCTCAGGTGGAGTACGAGGGGTTAAAGCATGAGATCAAGGTTCTGGAGGAGGAGACCGAGCTGCTGAACAGTCAGTTAGAAGACGCCTTACGTCTCAAAGACATCTCCGAGGCCCAGCTAGAGGAGGCCCTGGACTCACTGAAGAGCGAGCGGGAGCAGAAGAAGCACCTCCGCAAGGAGCTGGTCCACCACCTCAGCCTGTGTGACGTCCAATACACGGGCAGCGCCCACCTCACTTTCACTTCAGCTCCACCTAGTGGCACGGCTACGCCTGTCTCCGCCCTGTCGCCCAGCTCAGAGGAGCCGGGCAGGTGTAACGGGCATCTACATGGAGGGTCAGGAACTGGGACGGGGACAGGGTCGCTGCCCAGGGCCAATGGAGAGTGTCGGGGAGCGGGGAGGAAAGGAGAGGGGATGGTGTCGGATCTGTTCAGTGAGATGAACCTGACAGAGATACAGAAGCTCAAGCAGCAGCTGCTACAGGTGGGTGGAGATGTACGGTTCACTCGGTTTGAATGAGTAGAGGGGCGTTTCGGGAGCCTCTGGAGTCTAGTGCTCAGATTTCTCAGTGTTATAAGCATGTAACAATGACATACAGGAGGATATCAGAACACTGTGGCAAACAAACATACTCATTCTAGCTCATCAATGTAAACATAAACAATATTACAAAGTGAACACACCGATGCTGTACAAATGAACACGTCTATATCCCCTCAGCAGCCCCATATTGTAGATGTAGGAATAAGTGTTGAATTATTCAGAGTGAGAGACTGCTGACATAACCTCACTGCATACAGCGCTCTCTCTATTCCTGCTCTCTCTCATCTCTCATCTCTCTTTCTCTCTCTCTCTCTATCTCGCTCGGCCTGCCTCTCCCTTTTTCAACCTCTTAAGACGATAAATAATAAAGGTTATCCCAGCAGTCAGATAAAGTGTTGTAGCACCAGTGAGAAGCTGTGGGATCAGCCGTTACTGGACCACTTGCTGTTACGTGGACTCTAATCAAAATGGCCGCCATTTTGTTTCATAGTGGGTGTCTTCTCTTCTGTAGTTTCCTCCAGCCCAGTTGGCCAGTGAGATGAAGATGCAGTAGGATGTGTGTGGCGTTGATGTGTGTCCAACCATTTACTGCAGTCCCTATAGGTGAAACTGCATCTCCCCACACATTCCCTCAGCCTCGCTCCGATTGGCTGGACTGGAGGAAAGGCTTATTTATATCCTCACTGACACACTAGACTATTGATTCACCCTCAGTAGTGTGCAAGGTTTACTGTACCCTCAGTAGTGTGCAAGGTTTACTGTACCCTCAGTAGTGTGCAGGGCTTAGGCCCTGCTGAAAAAAACAGCATAGACCAGCATACATTTCAAGCTGGTCCATGCTGGTATTTGCTGGCCTATGCTGGTTAGTTCTGGTCAAGCTGGTCTGTCCAGCATGGTCTAGTTGGGTATGATGGTTTACTAGAATAGTCTAGCTGGTTTTGCTGGTGACTAGCCTTCGCTGTGTTTTGGACACATACCAGTTTATGCTGGTGATGTTGGTATGCTGGTCCATGCTGGTCTAGCATGGTCTAGCTACCCTGACCATGCCCATCATTATTACATTTCCCAGCATGCTCTATTGCAGTAGATTCTTTAAATTGTCTCAATATCTCTCTTGTTTGTGGTGTTTTTGCATGTACATTGATTGATTAATTAATCTTATGCTACACAAAGATAAATAACATACATTTTTTCTAAACTAATACAATCTGTTAGTTGGACTTATTGCTCCAGTTTAGATAATTTGGGTAGTCTCATTTATTCCTCTTTCTGCCCCTGGCAGTCATTCTGAATGCATATCGTGGGTGAAGAAAAGTTACAATTATTGGATATCCCCACACTGGCTGGATTCCAATAGAAATTAAACATCACTTTTAAATCCAGCATGATATGACTTGATACTGGTTTTGCTGGTGACCAGCTTTTGCAGGTCACTGTGTCCAAAACACAGCGAAGGTAGGTCACCAGCAAAAACACAGCGAAGGCTGGTCACCAGCAAAAACACAACGAAGGCTGGTCACCAGCAAAAACACAGCGAAGGCTGGTCACCAGCAAAAACACAGCGAAGGCTGGTCACCAGCAAAAACACAACGAAGGCTGGTCACCAGCAAAAACACAGCGAAGGCTGGTCACCAGCAAAAACACAACGAAGGCTGGTCACCAGCAAAAACACAGCGAAGGCTGGTCACCGCAAAAACACAGCGAAGGCACCAAGAAATCAGAGTGAAGGTTGGTCACCAGCAAAATCAACACCTATGCTGGACCAGCCTATGCTTGTCTGTGCTGTTTCTTTCAGCGGGGGGGGGGCCTAAGGGATGAGGTGGACTGTGCTGAGTGTGCAGGGAAATGATGCAGCTTATTTAAGGTTGTGGGGCTGGAGATGATAAGAAAGCTACTAGTTTAACAATAGGCTGAAAATAGCTGTTTGTGTGTGTGTGTTCATAGGCAGAGCGGGAGAAAACAGGGCTGTTGATCAGCCTGCAAGAGTGTCAGACGCAGCTGCAGCATACACAGGGTGCCCTGAACGAGCAGCACGAGAGGGCCCTCCGCCTCAGCGAGAGAGTCACCGCCCTCAGGCACCTGCACCGGGAGGCCCATCTCGCCCAGGAGGCCCAGCACGACCAGGAGGCCCACCTCAACCGAGAGGCCCTGATGGAGCAGGGAGAAGAGGAAGAGGAGGAGAAAGAGAAGGGATTAATACACAGCAGGGGCCAGGCGTTCTGCCACCAGACCCCGGGTCTGGAAATCCTCCAGTGTAAATACAGGGTGGCTGTAACCGAGGTGGTCGAGCTAAAGGCTGAGTTGAAGTCGCTGAGAGAGAGGTACAACCAGTGTGTGGAGGGCGGGGTGGAGGAGAGGACGCGCGGAGAGGCCCAGCACAGATCTCTGGAGCAGCAGGTGGGGAGGCTGGAGAGGAGCTGCCGGGAAGGTAGGGAGAAGGTGGGGGGCCTGGAGACGGAGCTGAAAACAGCCAAGAACATGGCCAGCGAGAGCCAGGGGGCGCTCAACGCAGCACAGGACGAACTGGTCACCTTCAGCGAGGAGCTGGCTCAACTTTACCACCACGTCTGCCTCTGTAACAATGAGACGCCCAACCGGGTGATGCTAGACTACTACAGACACGGCAGAGGACTAAGGGGTATCAGTGCCTCGCTCAAGGGTGACGACACCCGCGTTCTACTCACGCCCCGCCTCGCCCGGCGGCTCGCAGCCGTTGCCGCTGCAACCTCTTCATCCACGGCGGAGTCTCGTAGCCCCTCGGAATCCCCATCCAAAGAGCGGTTGTCAGGAGAGGGAGGCCGGGACGGGGGGAGGGACAGAGACAGTCCTGTACCCCGCACCCCTCCTACGGGGTCCCCCAGCATCAGTGCCTCTTCCTCATCTTCATCATCATCATCGTCGCCTGCGGTAGAGCCAGCTGGAGACCTGCGTAGGGAACCCATGAACATCTATAACCTCAACGCCATCATCAGAGAGCAGGTGACTCCGTTTGAATCATTTGAATGAACATGTCAAACAGAATATAGTTTCACTATTCGTAGTACATTCACTAGCAAGCATATATCATCACACCTTTTGATTTCATTGGCAGTTCAAACCTGAAACAGTTTATCACAGTTTGTATGCCAGGTGTCACCTTTAACCTTCCAAATGGTCATCATGAAGCTAACAGACACAGATTCCAGTGTATCTGACTGACAACATTAGCTAATGTTCGCTAACAACCTCCCTTGATGAACATGCTGCAGGTGAGGCACCTCCAGAGGGCAGTGGACCGGTCACTCCAGCTGTCCAGACAGAGGGCTGCAGCCAGGGAACTGGCCCCGCTGTTTGACAAGGACAAAGAGGCCTGTATGGAGGAGATACTGAAGCTCAAGTCCCTGCTCAGCACCAAGAGAGAACAGATAGCTACCCTCAGACTGGTGCTCAAAGCGAACAAACAGGTCAGACATGGATATGGTATCCGAGATATGGATTCGCTGTCTAACACGGCCTTGCTAGAATCTACTTTGAGGCTGGTCCCAAGAAATCTCCGAAAGCTGTAGATGGTTCTCACCAGGCTACGGTAGCCATTAGGATATATAGAGTATATAGAGACTGCTGTCACAGTCACACTAATGTCCTCACTTTTGAATTTTCAATTGTCTTCTAACTCACTTGGGGGGAAATGTATTCTGACTTCAATGGGGCTTTCTGTTTAAATAAAGGTGAAAGAAATGTCCCTGTTCCCTTGTTCTTGCAGACTGCAGAGAATGCCCTGGCCAACCTGAAGAGTAAGTATGAGAATGAGAAGCACATGGTGACAGACACCATGATGAAGCTGAGGAACGAACTGAAGGCCCTGAAGGAGGATGCTGCCACCTTCTCATCGCTCAGAGCCATGTTCGCTACCAGGTGACTATTTCCCTCCTCGCTCTATCCCTTCATCTGTCTTTCTTCTATTGACTTCTTGTTGTTCTCTACCAGGTGACTATTTACCTCCTCGCTCTATCCCTTCATCTATCGTTCTTCTATTGACTTCTTGTTGTTCTCTACCAGGTGACTATTTCCCTCCTCGCTCTATCCCTTCATCTATCTTTCTTCTATTGACTTCTTGTTGTTCTCTACCAGGTGACTATTTCCCTCCTCGCTCTATCCCTTCATCTATCTTTCTTCTATTGACTTCTTGTTGTTCTCTACCAGGTGACTATTTCCCTCCTCGCTCTATCCCTTCATCTATCTTTATTTTATTGAATGTTTACTGTTCACTACCAGGGGAGAGACCAAGGACCAGGGATAGATTGTTAAAGGGATAGACTAGTTCTACATCCTGCCTTTACTATTTCTCCCCGGCTCTCTCCATTCTTCTCTACTTCTTCTTCTGATCACGTTATTTCTTCTGAACCCATCTCCACCTACACTGTGTAACCAAAACTTTTGTTTTTTGCAAGCACCCAACCCCTCTCCTTGAAACTTCTCAGGTGTGACGAGTATGTGACTCAGCTGGATGAGATGCAGAGGCAGCTGGCTGCGGCGGAGGACGAGAAGAAGACGCTCAACTCGCTCCTGCGGATGGCCATCCAGCAGAAACTAGCCCTGACCCAGCGTCTGGAGGACCTAGCCTTCGACCAGGAGCAGTCGCACCGCACCCGCGGCAGCAAGGTGGCCCGCATGAAGAGCAGCACTCCCAAAGTAAGTCCTGCTCCTCCCTCCAGCCCCACCACCGGCGCTGGCGCCCCCTTAAACTTGTCCTCTGCTACTACAGACGCCCTAGCTCTGAGCTCCCCAACGTCACATCATAGACACTCCGTCAGCCCCTCCTCCACGGCCCCCTCAGGCCCCAAAGTACCAGGCAGCCCCCCCTCCCTGGAAGCGCTCTCCTCCTCCTGGACCCCCCCATCCACTCCCCACATGCTGGATGACTCCCAGTGGGCACTGGGTGTCCGGACGTTAGAGGTCGACTCCCACAGTTTCAGTCTCGACTCCCACAGTTTTAGTTTAGAACGTAGCAGTACTGGGCTCTCCAGGCATTACTCCTCAGACTCACGGCCGTCTCCTAGCAGGGGTGCTCAGCCTGGCTCGGCCCCCTCCTCCCCCTACCGTTCTCCCATACTGGGGTCTCGCCGGTTGACATGGAGCTCCCCTCGAACTCGCCCCCTTACCAACCTGACGCGTACCTCAGCCCTTTATACCCCCTCTTCTTACTCCCCTCGTAGTTCCTATATCCCTTCTAGTTCTTACACCCCTTCCTCCCTTTATACCCCCTTCAGTTCCTATACCCCTTCAACTGCTCATTACTCTCCTTCATCATATACCCCACCCTCGTCGTACACCCCCCACACTTCATATAGTCTCACCAGCAGCTACAGTCCACTCTACCCTAGGTACTACGGTTCCCATCGGCCCCCTCACTGACACTAAACCACAGTTCCCATTAACCTCCTCACTGACAACACTACAAATCCCATGAGTCCCCTCTCTAAACAGAACTACAGATTCCATCGGCACCTTCGCAGACACTAAGCTACAATTCCCATCAATCTCCTCACTGACACTACTACAAATCCCATCAGCCTCTTTAATGATGCAAAACTACATTTCCCATCGGCCCCTGGGAGAGTGGGTGGGGCTCACAGAGAGGAGGACAGACTGGTTTCCTGTTTCTTGTGCCTAAGCCTCTGGCCTCGATGCAGCATGTGGATGTGGCTCTGTATCGGCGCGAATGTTCAGACTGACTCTGCTCAGGGATTTAACACAACATGGAGCACAAGTGGCCCTGCCTTCCTCTTATTCACAGACTGTTGATCGGTCTAAGCTACAGGAGAGACAGGACACTTTACAGACTATACATACACAGTAGTTCTGGTCTCGCCCTTTAAATCAAGTCGCCATCCACACAAGCAAATGAATACGTGTGCAGGACCTTACCGCTGTATGGAAAGACGGATGAGAAGGATGTCTAGGTTAACTGGACATTTGAAGGAATTTGTTCACATGTTGGACTGAGGTCTCCACAGATCAACCACTTGACAGTGTTATTCGCTCTCTCTGTTTTTAATGAAAATCACAGATACTGTAACCAAATGTCATTCAAAGCAAGTATTGGATAAGACAGATCAATGATTATGGATTGTTTGCTATTTTTAATTGTTCAGTTATTACTCACAGCTCTGTACACACTGTCCTCACAATATTATTGCAGTCATCCTCACATCTGCTGTGTAAACCTGGCACATATTTGGAGTCTAGCACCACCCAATGGCAGTTTGTAATATCACTGTATATTTAGAATTTAGACTGAAGACGAGGTTGAATATCATATTAAACCTGTAACATAAATGACCTGGAATCAGCACATCATGATGGTTTTAATGTTAGCGTTATGAGACAGAGCGAGATGGGTGATTCTGGGTTTCATATCAGTAGGCGAGACAGACAGTGAGCTGTGGCTACGTAGCACCCCTAGTGCCTCGGAGGGTAACTCCAGAGGAACACAGCAACATAGATGGATGAATGTCATCGATAGAAAACTCACTTACCACCAAACTCAGGGAAGCTGACACACACACACTTTTCAACTGGGGTTCAACAAGGATGTATTGTTAACCAGAATTATCCTTACGCTGATCTAGAAATATAGACCAACATTTGAATGACATTTAGGCTATGGGTTAGTTAGTGTAGAGCTACTGTATGATGCATAGATGGGATTCCACAGTTTCTGCACATGTGAGTGTGTCACCTGTGTATGTGTGTGCCTTAACAACTACAGCACCTGATCAGTACAACCTGATCATGCCAACAACAACAGTTTTCATATTGTTTTTTGTTTTTTTGACCCTATCCAATAGGTTAGAATGGACAATAACAAAGCCTTGCCAGATGATCAGCGTAAGTGTTTGTAAGCAGTGCTCTTGATGAGGGATACACTGCTACTGGGTGTTGACCAGTGAATAGCCTTTGCAAACTTTGGCCCAATCCATGCACAGTTTGGTTTTGACGGGAAGAACTAAGGGGGCGTGGCTGACGTGCAAACCGATATTTCATTTTTGAATTGGTTAAAATGACGTTAAGGTTATGAGTTTGGTTAAGGGTCAGTTATAGATTTTGTGCTAGTTGTGCTGACAATGGGATGTTGGTCAGAAAAGTCTCCTTAGTCTCTCCCTGTTTTGACTCCCCTCTCTAGTATTGACCCAGTCCAGTCTCCCCCTCCCCCGCCAGTCCCAAATCTGGAGCCCAGAGTACCACAACAACACTGTGTGTCTACACTCTAACAATCCCAGTCTCCATTGGTTCAAGTGATCTACATGTTGTTATAACTGGCAACAGGGAGCAAAAAAAACGCATTTGACAGGACTCCTCTCAGCTACATTGTTGACAACGTTAGGTGAACATTTACATATTTCTCACAACAGAAATACTCACTGTTCTTGCACTCATTGTTGGGCTGATTGAGCTGGTGGAATGTTAATGGTGACTGTACAGAAACACAATGAACACTGTAGATTTGGCGTGGGAACCACCTCCGTGACCTTCATGTTTTAATACATGGAGTTTGTATTACTCTGTTTCATTCATTACCCTTCATCACGTTCGCAATTACTTGACATGAGTCTGTCCTTCACTCCAGTTTCTACATCTGCACCATCTACCTGCCTTGACACAACACTGTATGCCTGTTACTTTGAGCAGAACACCTTTGTAGTTGTAGTATAGTGTAGGTTATAATATGGAACATTTCCATCTTAGGGTAAATTAGCTGGATATAGATATTTTCTGCAATAAGGGAATAAAAAGTGAAGGATTGTCAAATATCAAATAGGTGCTAGGGGTTGCCGTCTTAGCTTCTCAAGAAAGGAAACCAGTGTGACCTCCTCTCTGTGAAACCCTCCTCGTTCCGCCCGACTCGCACTCTCCAAAATACACACATACACACACACATCAGACACCCACCAAACTCATTCCTGTTTTCGGTCCCGCGACATCATAATTCCATCCGTAAATGCAAGAGGATTCTAATCCTGTCAAATGCGTTTTTGACCTCCTTCCCCTTTCCAATGTATTGGTTTCCCACCGCATCTATTGGCCTGTGATTTCTCCCTCTATGTGAGTACAGTGAATGCCATTTTCCTCTTCTGCTCTCTGTTTCAGGCGTCTTTCATAATGTGGAACATTGTCAATCTAAACATCCTTGCCTGTGCTAACGCCATATCCATTTCCAGGCAGACTGTTAATAGTTATCACTGATTGTCAGCCTGTTAGCTTTTGAGCACTTTATATGCATGTGTATATAACACAGGGTATTGGAAAGCTGTATGCTGTGTACAGTGCTATGTTCATACTCTTCGTATATACTGTAAATATCATGTATAAATGACCTGTATTTTGTGTGTCGTCATCTTTTCTGTTTTGAGTGGCCTTGAGCATCTCTCTCATGTGTTCTAGGGAGGAATTCCTTATAATCTCAGTCTCATGAAGTTGCTGTCGTGTGTTCCACTCAGATATGCATAGGCCTACTTTACACAGCCTGCTCAGTTATTGCACAAGCACACGGGTTCATCATAGCATACTGTAAGCGTACATTCCATAGAACAGTACAATATATCAAATACATAAGTTGTTAGGCGTTTGGGAATATTTAAGAATAGGAACATTATTGAAGATTTTTTTTTCACTATATGTACTTGAAAGCGCTGGGGTGATGGGGGGTGATTTTCTTGGTAAGTAGTCTGTATTTTTCCCTTGGATATGATCACCTGTGATGTCCCCTGCTCCCCATCCCTGTCACCTCTCCATCTAATCTGTCAGTCTCTCATAGATCGTCAGAAGTCTGCTGCCACAGTGCCGCCAGTCTCCTCACAGCTAAGGTGGGAGAAGGCCTCCCAAGCCAGCAGGTAAACAGTTTAGACCAGAATTTAGTGCCAGTCTGTTTGTGCTATCATCCCAACTCCTCACTCATTGTCATGCCACAAAGAAACAATGAGTTGGCAAGAGCACTAACAGATCTGGAACCAGGCTAAAACTCTACATGGGACTGAAACGTTGCATATGTTTACAGTATATGTTAATTATTCCATATCACTTAGAGTATAGCCAGGGTACAGCATCAGTATAGCCAGGGTACAGCATCAGAAAATCAACCCTGTGTGTTTTGGGTGTGTGAGTTTTTTATGCCTTTCTTGACCTACCATGAACACTATAAATTATTATATTTTAAATCCTCATTGATACGTCCTTTTGTCTGTGAGTGATTGAGGTAGATGTCTGAGATCTTTGTCAGGTATAGTGTATCTCCTGTTATCTCCTCTTCCTCTTGTCTTCTGGTTGTCTCTGGTCATGCTCCTCCCAGACGTAGCATTGTGTCGGCTATCCGGGAGTACCGAGCTCACTGCCCCCTGAGCAGCTACAGCAGCAACCCCCCACGAGTGCCTCTCCTTTGGCTCGCCCAGCCGCCTTGTTCCCCAGGTCCTCTATAAACCCTGGAACTACTACACCCTGACCTCTAACCCCATCACAGGACTCTGCGGGGCAGAGCCAGAGCAGTGCCTCTCACTGAAGGAAGAGAAGGACGACACTCACAAAGACTTATAACAGACTGTCTGACTTGAGGGTCTGTGGGAGAAAAGAGCGACATGCAGCCATCTTTACTACCGCGCTAGCTATTAGTCATTATTCATCATGTATTTGTCTAGTGTTTTGGGGGTTGTTGAAACATACTTTTATGTTGCGACCAGTGATGATAATTTTGTTGGGTTCAAGAGGTGGACAACTGTTGGGTTTTGCTGAATGTATAGCTAGCTGTACAATCATTAATGGTACATACAGTATGTAGTGAACGCCAAGGCGGCAGAGGACAAAACCATAACTGTGTATTTGAAATGCATGTAAAAAAGGTATTAGCTTTCGCAAACCCAGATTGTTTGAGTCCTTTTCTGCTCTTTTTGGATTGGATTCATTGCTTGTCCCCAACCCTCCCCAAGATCGTAGCTTGTTTTTTATATTCTATGGAATTTCTTTAAAATGCACTTTGCTCACACACACCCTTCTGTGTGTATATATATATAAATGTTTCTATTGCACTTTGAATGTGTTTTACAGGATAAGAGATTTCCAAACATTGTAAAAGCTGACAGTGTTTGTACCGTTATCATCCTTCCTTGGTTCTACAGTATCTATGTTGAAACATCATCCACGTCCCAAATGACACCATATTCCCCAAAGTAGTGCACTACATAGGGAATAGGGTGCCATTTGGAAAGTACTTTTGGTCAACCTGTTTCTCTGAAGGAATCAATCAACCTCCTGATTTACAAGCACAAACTGACCAATGCATTCCAATACTAGTTGTGATCGACTGTTAACCCCCACTGGGTTAAATAATGATGTTGAAAGTAGATCTCTATCCAAGATTGCCTCTTGTTTTCTACATCCTGTGTATGGAAGTAACCATGCTGGATCGGCGTGTAGACAGATTTTGCTATAGAATAGTAGTACTAGTAGCACTGAAGTTGTAGTAATAGTAGAGGTAGTTGGCAGTTTATGCTGTACTGTATTCAACCATGTATGCTAACCTAGAAATACCAATTTGGAGCTTTTCTCAAACCACCACCCAGCAACTTTTAACCATCTATATAACACGTCCAGTCACAGCTCAGAGGCGTGGCAATGGGATGAATTCACACACCTCAACCTGGCTTTAGGCTGAACATTCTATTTCTACAGGATCTCTGACCAGACCTGTGGTTGCTAACTACAGTAATGTTTCAAAAACATTGGGTTTTGTCATCCTTTTGTGTTATTCTGGTGAATGCTGTCCTATCTGCTCCGTTCCCTACATCTATTGCAACTGGAAGCCATGTAACAAACTGCCAGAGACCGCACTAGGCTTCTCAGACATCATATGAAGCAGATGAAGGAGAGGGGAGGAGTTTTGTGTAACCAGCCAGAGACTGTATTAACCCACAGAGCTAAAGCCCTAGGCATTAGTTTGGGAGAGCAAACTGGCTTTGGAGCCCAAGGGCGAGAGTACGGGAAAGGGGATATCTAGTCAGTTTCACAATTGAACGCGTTCAAACGACATTTGTCTCCCGCATCTGTTTAGTGGATGGCACAGTTAGCAGTCACAATGTCTCCTCAATAATGAGGATATCAGGAGTATTCTGTATGTTGTAACACTGTGGTTCGCGCTGTCTATTTTCCCCCACCATATGTATTGCTCCTGTATAAGAAGGTTTCTTTAAACGTATCAGATGGTTCAAAGACCATTGAAGTTGTACATAGGCCAACTGGACATACAGTAAGCTATGGAGAAAATGATGAATGTTACGAGCTACTTTTCCTAGACCTGGAGAGTGTATTGTAGACGGGGCACAAAGATGAAGCACTGAACGTGGTTTGCACAATATCAACACTACTCGACAACTCAATAAAAAACATTAGACATTCAGACAGCAATATATAAATGTATGATATCTTCAAATCATTTTTATTGCATATTAAACCATGTAAATCCTACATTTCAAAATACAATAAATTCCCCCTAATCTTATAGGGGACTGCTAAACATTTGTGTATCTTTTTGTAAAACTTTACCATAAACACCTTTAGGAAAATGGCCTACAGTATTGGGAGTTCCCTCTACAGAAGGCTCTCAGGGGGCGGAGGGTTTATAAAACGGGGGCGGTTTTTGTGCAGTTGTTTAAGATCTATCGGGATTCGATTCCACTGATGGAGATTCATGGCATGTGGAAATCGGTATTGGACTTTGGTACGCTTATTTACGTTTTTGTTGGAGGAGCAGCACGGTAATTACCTGCGTAAAGCCCTCCGGCGTTCGTAGACTACACGCCTCGAATCCGATCATTATTCACGCTCAAGGGAACAATAAGTGGTATAAAAGTTATTATTATAAATCATATTACCATGTTTGACGGTGAACAGAGGGAGAGTGTGAAGACCACTCATCGTGAGACGGAGGAGTTTAGGCGGACGGCGGTGAGGAGAAAGTCGAAGGGAATACCGCGGGAGACTGAAGGTCAGCCTTCTCAAACTGCAGTTGTTTTTGGAAACGTTGTGATATAACTCACTGGACAGATTTCAAATGTATCCTATTATAGCCTAGGACGTCTGTGTTTTTTGCAATGCATGTTATGATGGATTTAACTCATTTTGAGCAGAATAGTGGAGATGGATCCTCTGTGGTTTCTGATCCGAAGTCATATTTTGAGGAAACGGTGAAGATGTCCACAGCCAAGTTATCTTTAGATAGATAGACATTCTGATCAGAGAGTGGCAAACCCTGGTGTGGTGTGTTGACATGGACGAGGTTTACATGTCATTGGGGAGCCCAATCTAATGCTGTAGGAACTGTCTGGTCAACCCTGTACAGTAGTGACGGCCCCAGTGTCTCCTATTTAGTCCCTAGCTGAGGGCTTTCAGTCATGGCCACAATGGAGACACGATATTAGCGCATATTCTTTACAAAATAATCTACTGTGTTATTTTCTAATTGTAAACTACTCGGGCAATGTATTATTCGTGGTTGAATTGCCCTACACTTTTTTTTTAGTGTGACCATCTCAAGTGCATTGAAGTGGGTGAACTCAGCCATGTCTAAGGCAGAAGAGTCAGTAGAGTCAGTAGTTTCACTGGTTATGCTAATCTACCACTGGCATGCCCTGAAAACATAACAGGGTTTTGTTTGTAAACAACGTTCTCTAGGTATTGTGTGTGTGTGCAAATTGTCAGCAGCTGGGCTCAGCTCTTTGGATTACTGAAGTTGAGCTAAACTGAAATCTCCTTTCACCTGCACAAATCTGACTGGATTACCTCTTGTCTATGTAGTTCTGAAGCCATAACATAGTGTCTGTGATGTCTGCCAAGGCGTTGACTGAGCACAGCTGACTGGCATAATATGTTAGTGATTTACTGTCCCTTAGACACGGATGTAGTTTGTTTGTAGAGAACTATTTCTCATCCACGTCTCCTCACTGGACAATAGTCTCACGTTTGTTATTTCCCCCAGTAATAAACTGGAGGCGGTAGGTCCTAGGTTAGAAGGGTTGTAGATTCAACCTAATGTAAGATGCTAACCAAATACTCTGAGTTATTGATGGAGCTGTTTTGTCACCTGATTTCACTCAGGAAACTCATCCCCATACACTTCCTCTGACAAGACAGTCACACGGTGACCACTCAGTCAGAAAGGGACACTCGCTGATAAGCAGTGAGTGACTGTGTTTGCGTGTGTATGAGTCTGAGACCGACGCAGGACTCAATTCAAGAACAGCAAGTGCGTGTGCGAAGCGCTCCTCTGTCCTCTCTGGAACAGTGTATATGAGAAGAGAGGAGACATTTGTCAGCGACAGACAGCACATCTTGTGGATTTAAGTTGTGTGCTTTTTCTTGATCAGAAAACTGCAAAAGCCGATCATTCAGTTGGTTTACTATTTCACGGTGCCATTTAAGCCAGCGAAGTAATATTCGATTTAACTGGCCACTGTATAACAAACACACAGGGTTTGAGTGTGTCTGTGAACACAAACTGTGCCAATACTGCAGAGTCCCTTGTTTATTATGCTAAACTCATGTTGGCAGTTGGCATTTTCCGTTGAATTTTTACCTAGCCTGGGTACCGGCCTATTTGAGTTATCTTGCCACTCCTTATCATGCTAATCAGCATGACACAAGAGTACATGGAGTGGAATGTTAGCCTGACATCCAGAACCTGTTTTGCTAACTTTTGCCCACTTCGAAACAACAAACTGTCACTTTGGCGGTCCTCTCCTCCTCAATAGACACGGACTGCAGTCTGTTGGTTAAGACATGTAGCCTATTATCTCTCCAGCGAAGTAAGAAAGAAAGGCTTAACATGTTGAGGGAAGTGAGAAGGAAAAGCAGTCAGATGACCGGGAGAAACACCATCTCTGCAACACGTGGGGAATTTGATTCCTGGCGTTGGTTATAATATCAGTGCGCTTGGCATTGTTTTTGTCCGGGAATGCAGTTGTTAATCATTCATTTCTCCTGACATCATTGGGGAAAACTCCTGAAAGCATTGGAAACTCGTAGAAAAAGGAATTGAGAGGCACCACATTTGGGGTAGAGAACAGTCTAGTAGTGAGCTACACCCTATGAATACTGTAACAAGGTAACACAGTTCTCCTGCCCAAACACTTTTTTTTACAACGTTTATTCAGTTTTACACACATTTCACTCATTAGTCAACACAATATAATTATCCCGAAAAGAAAGCGGTGGGGGGACAAGTAGCCACTGTGCTAATGTTCCTGTAAACAGCTGAAGAATAGGGGTGGAGAAATGCAACCACTCTCACATTCATAGACCGCGCTATGGATGCAAAGACTGACCAACCACGAGACTAAAACTATATCGTTTTAACCATTTGAGGCTACAGTGTTTGTTTACAAGTACATTGTTCACAAACAACGGGGCTAAACAAGCTTACATTTTTGGTTCCGTCTGGGAAAGACGGTTGAACCAAGCTCATGAGGCATCTATTACAAGTTACATTATTCAAGAATCAATGGGCGCACGTCACCAATCTCAAAACCCCAGAATGGATGTAGCAAACACAGATTTCCCCTCCAACCAATAAGTCACAGGGGTGTCGATTACAGATTTATTTAAATTGAACCTTTTATTTAACTAGGCAAGTCAGTGAAGACTAAATTATTATTTACAATGACGGCCTAAGTACGCCATCAGAGGATGGACTGTTCAAAGTATGTTAACTTCCTCATATCCTTACTGTATGTCATTATGGCAGGTGTCCATTCTCACTCTAACTAGATCTCTCGCTCTCCCTCAGTACTGAGCAGCAGTACATGTGGCTCTGTGTATAGTACTGTAGCTGTGGGAGCACCATTGCCACAATTGGAGAGGAGGTCAATGGAAAGAGCCCTGCTAAGAAATCCCTACTCAAACCACAAAGCACAGTACGGGGACTGAGGGGAGTGTGGTTGGTTTAAAATGCAGTGTTAAAATACCACTACAAATGCCCAGTAGACTCCACTACAAGCTAAATGTAGCCTGGTCCAAAATCTGTTTGTGCTGTTTTGCCAACTTCTATGGTCATTGTCATACCAATAGGATTTGGCAAGACAGCACAAATACACTGAACAAAAATATAAACGCAACTTGCAACAATTTCTAAGATTTTACTGAGTTACAGTTCATATAAAGTAATTAGTCAATTCCCTATTTCAGCTCATGAAACATGGGACTAACGCTTTACATGTTGCGTTTTATATTTTTGTTCTGGAACCAGGCTAGGATAGATCCCTTACTCAGCTTCTCCCTCCCTATCTCCAGTGTCTCCTAAACCTGCCCATCCCCAGAGCCCTGGGAAGAGCCCTGTCACGGGGCCAGAAGGAGCTCTACTCACAGGGAAGGGATCAGGACCCCAAGCTAGGGGGCTAACGGTCCACAGCCCAGGAAAGTGTCATGGGACCAGGCCGAGCCACAGCCAAGTGAAGGGGGTACCACCAGGGACCCAGAGCCCAGGAAAGAGACTAGGTGTCCACAGCCCAGGGAAGCGCTCCAAACTAGGATCTCAGTCCACAGGGAAGGGAGCAGGATCCAGGCTGAACCAGCTGAGAAGCCCTGGGGCCAGGATGAAGAGACATGGTCACATGGCAGGATCACCCTGCAGCCTGCCTGACCTCATTCACCTTGAGGAAAACCAGTCTGTGCTCAGATCAGCTAACAGCAGCCCAACACATACCACCACCTCTATAAGCCTGGACCAGCCTAGGGACCCAGACAGTGGGTCTACCGACAGCTCCCACACAGGACTGGATGCTCACAGACACAGTCCAGACAGGGCAGTAGTAGTGGCTCATAGGGAGGGCAGAGCGAGGGAAATCTCTCCCATAAATATGAATGGTTTGGACCTGATGAGGGACGCTGTACTGGTCGATGGCCATGTAGGAGACGGAGGGAAGGTGGATACAGGGCTCAACGTGGACCTGTCCCCCTCTCACAGAACTGGGACTGAGGAGGCCAAGCTTCAGGAGAGCTCTACAGATGAGAAGAAGATGGAGGGAGGGAGTGAGGAGGTGAGGGTGCAGGACTCCACTGAACAGAAGCTGTATAAGATTGCCAACGAGCTTCTGCTCACAGAGAGGGCCTATGTTGCTCGCCTTCACCTGCTAGACCAGGTCAGTGTGTCACTGTCAACTTCACGGTTTCTGTTCATCCACTGTAGTTATCACCACATGACTTGATCAGTATGTGTTGCTTAGCAGTGTTTTAACACTGTGTATGCAGGTGTTCTGTGCCCGGCTGACTCAGGAGGCCGGTAAAGGCTTGTTCCCTGTAGATGTGGTGAGGACCATCTTCTCCAACATCTCCTCTATCCACACCTTCCACAGCCAGTTCCTACTGCCAGACCTGGAGACGCACATGGGCCAATGGTGAGACAACCCAAATAGATGATGTTGCAATTGAAGTACATGAAGTCATTATTTACAATGGAACTGAAGGACATGATTGGATTGGAGCCTTGTTATTAAATGAAAATACGGTTATATTTTATGTAATTCATCCAGCCTCACAAAGACCGCCGTGGTTTTAACATTCCTACTTTAAATCGCTAGCATCATCTCTATACAGTGATTAAATAATCATTTTTTGACCTTTGATCTCCGACCCTTGACCACACAGGTCTGTGAGCCCTCGTCTGGGTGATGTCATGCAGCAGCATGCTCCCTTCCTCAGGATGTATGCTGAGTACGTGATGAGCTTCAACCATGCCATGGAGCTGCTTAGAGTCTGGACGGAGAGGTCCGCACCATTCAGGAACGTCATACAGGATATACAGGTACAGTGGCTGGGCAGGGACACCGAGTAAATCTCTGTTCACACTTTAACTGAATATCTTTATTCATTCTCTTAATCTTCATATCACCATTCACCCAATGGAAATCAATAGCTGCTGACTTTGCAGTGGTGGAAACATTTAGTCGGTCTTGCCCTGTTGTTGATTTAGAGTTATCTTCCAGAGTCAGGAGGTGTGTGGTAGTCTGACCCTGCAGCACCACATGTTGGAGCCGGTCCAGAGACTACCTCGTTATGAGATGCTGCTGAGAGACTACCTCAAGAGACTGCCTGATGATGACTCGGACCACAGCCATGCAGAGAGTGAGTTGGCACCTGCCTTACTGTAGCATAGACATAGTCCAACATACAGTAGATCCACAAAGGCTGGCCTCACTCTTACTGTAACACAGATCAGGTAGTCCTCATCGCTAGCGAAGACTCACGCAGTGTCATCACAGTTACTACAAGTCTGAGGAACTGTCACAGAAACCATAATAGATTAGGTTTTGTGGTTTTGTTATCCTAAATTTAAAAAAAAAAAATAAGGTGTTGTTCTCTTTGTCTGCCTTCAGAGTCTCTGCAGGTCATCTCCATGGCAGCAACGCACTCCAACAGTGCCATCCGCCAATCAGTACGTGCAGAACTAATATGCTAATCCTCTACTTACTGCAGATAACAATTGTCAGTACAGTATATCTAGAGACCATTTTTCTTTAGGCATAGTGAGTAAAATGTTACTACTGTTAACCACGGTTACCATCCTGTACTTCGTTATTTTGCAATCGGTTGGAACAGAAGTTTGTGATCTGCTTTGTTGTCTAACATCCTCCGCTCTGCTGTGTTGTCCTCTAGGAGAATCTGAAGAAGCTGCTGGAGATCTACGAGATGTTGGGGGGTGAGGAGGAGGACGTGATGAACCCCTCCAATGAGTTCATCCGGGAGGGACGTATCCTGATGCTGGCTGCCAGGCACTCCGCCATGGAGCGACACCTCTTCCTGGTTAGACCAGCTCACAATATTTGAACCTTTATTTTACCAGGAAGTCCCATTGAGGTCAGACCATCTCTTTCCCAATGGAGACCTTATGGCGTTTAGGAGGACGCAACATTACATAATGTTGCTCTAGAAATGTATAGTGTATAGTGTAACAGACATGATTTTTTGCTATGTATAATTTGAAATCAAATCATCTCTATTTTGTCAGAATCTTGCACTTCACTGACTAGGAACCACTGAACATCCATCCATTTAACCCACACATGTCAAACTCATTCCACGGAGGGCGGGGTTTCGCTCCACCCTTGTGCTTGATGAATTAAGGTCACCAATTAGTAAGGAACTCCCTCACCTGGTTGTCTAGGTCTTAATTGAAAGGAGAAAAAAAACAGACATTCTGCCCTCCGTGGAATGAGATCGACACTCCTGCATTAACGGGTCATTCAGGAGACTCTTGTGGCGCATACTTAAAATCCTTATGTCTTTCTTGCCTCTCCCTCTGCTGTCCATCCAGTTAAACAACATGCTGCTGTGCTGCACTCCTCGGTTCAGCCTGGGGGGGCAGCGCTTCACCGTGCGGACACGGATTGACGTGGAGGGCATGACGGTGCAGCGCACCACCAACGAACACCACCCCCACACCTTCCAGGTATCTGGCAAGGAGAGGACCCTGGAGAGGACCCTGGACCTACAGGCCAGGTGAGGGGATTGTAGGGGGGGGGGGGGGGGGCGGATCACAATAATATAACTCACCTGAAGGTCTTGGATGGATGTATATATTTTGTATCAATGTTAACATGTGGCGTTGTCTTTCTAGCTCTGAACAAGACGAAGAGGACTGGATAAAGGTAACAGTGCTTTGTCATATTTTGAAAACCCGTTTAAATTACCAATGGCACATAATGAGTATATAGGGAGAGTACACATGGTCTAACGTGCCTTGTACTTTCAGGCTTTTCAGGACACCATTGATGTTTTCCGGCAGAAGAATGAGACTTTTAAGTCAGCTTCTAAAGAAGTAGAGGTATCTGTAAGGATCCCTTATTTTTGTGCAAAACAGAGACCAATACAATATTTTCTTCCATTATTTTGTGTGTGTTTCTCCATCTGTACAGTATGCTTGCTGTATTCATATAGAGGGATAAATCACAGGCAAATGGGTGTGGAGGGGAACTGATCATTTAGCAAAAGGAAAGGAGAAACGACTCATTTGAGATCCTCTTGCATGTATGGGTGGAAAAACAAGTTGGCGAGACAAACTGATTTTTTTTTTGTGTGTGGGTGTGTACAGACGGAGGAGCTGGGTCGGCGTGCCCCTCGATGGATCTGGGACAATGAGGTGACCATGTGTATGAAGTGTAGCGAACCCTTCAACGCCCTCACCCGATGGAAACACCACTGCAGAGCCTGTGGCTGTGTGAGTTAACACACACACACGGGTACATAGACATGCACACATAGATGCACACATTCACTTTACCTAAGGCTGGGCTAAGGTTATGATTAGTTGAAATGGCATTCATGTTCCGTTTACTTCCATTCTTTCTAACATAACCAGACCGATATGACCATGACGTCCTGTGTCTCCACCTGTTTGTCAGGTGGTGTGTTGGAGGTGTTCAGACAACAAAGTAACTCTGGAGTACGATGGCAACAAGGTGAACAAGGTGTGTCTAGACTGCCACTCCGCCCTGACCCTCCGGGCCAACAGAGGGGAGAGGGGAGAGGGCAAGGAGGGGGGGCATTCTAGAGCTTCCACACCCCACCTCCCCATTTCCATCCCTACCCTTTCCCCAGGATCTGAAGGCCTTGTCTAGGGTCCCCTTGCAGGGGACAGGTGACGGCGGTTGTCAATGAAAATGGGATGGTGGTTAATGGGATGACAACGCCATGGTTGGCAACGGCAAGGGGACTTTCATCAATGGCAACGGAAGTGTCACTGATAATGGTTACGGGAGTGTCTCCAATAGAAACGGGATGGCTGTCAATGACAGTGAGGAGGCTCGCTTGAACAGCCTCAGTGTTCACACACTATCCCCAAGTGTCTGTACTTGTGTTCAGTGTTATGGCCTTAATGAGATGGTGAGCTCCAACAGTATTGGGACAGTGACAATGTTAAAGTGCAGACGGGGGGACACGTTTAGAAATTACAGCACTTTTTGTACATAGTCCCCCCCCATTTTAGGGGACCAAAAGTATTGGGACAAATTCACTTATGAGTATTAAAGTAGTGCAAAGTATTTGGTCCCATATTCCTAGCACACAATGATGACATCAAGCTTGTGACCCTACAACCTTGTTGGATGCATTTGCTGTTTGTTTTGGTTGTTTCCGTTTATTTTGTTCCCAATAGAAATGTATGGTACATAACGTATTGTGTAGTTTTGGGGTTACTTGTATTGTAAATAAGCATATAATATATGTTTCTAAATACTTCTACATCAATGTGAATGCCAATACAGATAAGTGAATTTGTCCCAATACTTTTGGTCCCCTAAAATGGGGAGGACTATATACAAAAGGTGCTGTAATTTCTAAATGTTGGATGAAAATTCCCTCATTAAAGCTGACAGTCTACACTTTAATCCCATAGTCATTGTATCATTTGAAATCCAAAGTACAGAGCCAAAATGTCACTGTACTTTTGGAGCTCTGTATACCGTAATGAGATGTATTTTGTATAAAAACTCGATGTAAGAGTAGTCTGGCTATTCCCTATCTGGATCAGAAAATCAAGTAACCTTATAGTTTGTATTTGAAATTATTTACCTTTTGAAAAAATAAAGTTAAACTTGTTTAAAAGTGAAGCAAGGTGTTTATTGGACTAGAAAATAAAAGTTTGACACATCAGTTAAGTTTCTTATGTTAGCAGTATGTGTTATTAAAAAGATTCTCCTATACTTTTTTTGCCAGTAGTTCTGAAAGTAGCACTCATGACCCAACAATGGTCCATCACATGTGCAGGTACAGTTGAAATCGGAAGTTTACATACACTGAGGTTGGAGTCATTAACTTGTTTTTCAACCACTCCACAAATTTCTTGTTAGCAAACTATAGTTTTGGCAAGTCGGTTAGAACATCTAATTTGTGCATGGCACAAGTCATTTTTTTCAACAATTGTTTATAGACAGATTATTTCACCTATATTTCACTGTATCACAATTCCAGTGGGTCAGAGGTTTACATACACTAAGTTTACTGTGCCTTTAAACAGCTTGGAAAATTCCAGAACATGGATTTAGAAGCTTCCGATAGGCTAATTGACATCATTTGAGTCAATTGGAGGTGTGGATGTATTTCAAGGCCTACCTTTAAACTCAGTACCTCTTTGCTTGACATCATGATAAAATCTAAAGAAATCAGCCAGGACCTCAGGATAAAAATGGTAGCCCTCCACAAGTCTGGTTCATCCTTGGGAGCAATTTCCAAATGCCTGAAGGTACCACGTTCATCTGTACAAACAATAGTACGCAAGCATTAACACCATTGGACCATACTGCTCAGGAAGGAGACACGGTCTGGTTCCTAGAGATGAACATTTTCGTGGCAGAATCAGAATCCTTTAGGTAATATTTATAAATGTTTTATTAATTTTTATAGTATGCTTATGTGGGAAAAATTACTGGGGCCCAGAGTGGGGTAAAAGGTTCTTTGTGTAATGTTCCTAAGATCTGTTATTCGTCATGTTTTGATGGGTGTGTCTTGGCTATAAATGATACTAAGGACTGTTTTGTAAGCACTCTCAGAGAATTCATTTATGGACACAGGAAAATAACCTCACAATCAACGTCAACAAAACTAAGGAGATGATTGTGGACTTCAGGAAACAGCAGAGGGAACACCCCCCTATCCACATCGATGGAACAGTAGTGGAGAGGGTAGCAAGTTTTAAGTTCCTCGGCATACACATCACAGACAAACTGAATTGGTCCACTCACACAGACAGCATCGTGAAGAAGGCGCAGCAGCGCCTCTTCAACCTCAGGAGGCTGAAGAAATTCAGCTTGTCACCAAAAGCACTCAGAAACTTCTACAGATGCACAATCGAGAGCATCCTGGCGGGCTGTATCACCGCCTGGTACGGCAACTGCACCGCCCTCAACCGTAAGGCTCTCCAGAGGGTAGTGAGGTCTGCACAACGCATCACCGGGGGCAAACTACCTGCCCTCCAGGACACCTACACCACCCGATGTCACAGGAAGGCCATAAAGATCATCAAGGACATCAACCACCCGAGCCACTGCCTGTTCACCCCGCTATCATCCAGAAGGCGAGGTCAGTACAGGTGCATCAAAGCTGGGACCGAGAGACTGAAAAACAGCTTCTATCTCAAGGCCATCAGACTGTTAAACAGCCACCACTAACACTGTGTGGCTGCTGCCAACACACTGACACTGACTCAACTCCAGCCACTTTAATAATGGGAATTGATGGGAAATGATGTAAATATATCACTAGCCACTTTAAACAATGCTACCTTATATAATGTTACTTACCCTACATTATTCATCTCATATGCATACGTATATACTGTACTCTATATCATCGACTGTATCCTTATGTAATACATGTATCACTAGCCACTTTAAACTATGCCACTTTGTTTACATACTCATCTCATTTGTACATACTGTACTCGATACCATCTACTGTATCTTGCCTATGCTGCTCTGTACCATCACTCATTCATATATCCTTATGTACATATTCTTTATCCCCTTACACTGTGCACAAGACAGTAGTTTTGGAATTGTTAGTTAGATTACTTGTTATTACTGCATTGTCGGAACTAGAAGCACAAGCATTTCGCTACACTCGCATTAACATCTGCTAACCATGTGTATGTGACAAATAAAATGTGATTTTGATTTGAATTGATCTGAGAGTCACAGGGCTATGGTGAAGCTCATATAATTAAAGATGGACTTTATGATAACTCTGACTTGTGTGTGGTTTGCGCTCTCATGATTTGGTAATACAGGACATTTCCAAGACAACATACTTTGGTATGAAAAGTGCAAATCATCCCAGAACAACAGCAAAGGACATTGTGAAGATACTGGAGGAAACAGGTACAAAAGTATCTATTTCCACAGTAAAAACGAGTCCTATATTGACATAACCTGAAAGGCCGCTCAACAAGGAAGAAGCCACTGCTCCAAAACCGCCATAAAAAATCCAGACTACAGTTTGTAACTGCACATGGGGACAAAGATCATACTTTTTGGAGAAATTTCTTCTGGTCGGATGAAACAAAAACAGAACTGTTTGGCCATAATGACCATCGTTATGTTTGGAGGAAAACGGGGGAGGCTTGCAAGCTGAAGAACACCATCCCAACCGTGAAGCACGGGAGTGGCAGCAATCATGTTGTGGGGGTTCTTTGCTGCAGGAGGGACTGGTGCATTTCACAAAATAGATGGCATCATGAGAAAAATGGGAGGTTTAAAAATGATTTCACCAAAGTACAGGAGCATCTCTTTAAGTAAATATATTCCTATGGAAAGGTTCTACACATTTTATGGAGATGGAGACCTTCCACTATATACTCTACATGACCAAACGAATGTGGATACCTGCTTGTCAAACATCTCATTCCAAATCATGGGTGTTATTATGGAGTAGGTCCCTCCCCTTTGCTGCTATAACAGCCTCTCCAGTCTTCTGTGAAGGCTTTCCACTAGATGTTGGACCATTGCTGCGGGGACTTGCTTTCATTCAGCCACTAGAGCATTAGTGAGGTCAGGCACTGATGTTGGGTGATAATGCTTGGCTCACAGTCCTTGTTCAAATATATCCCAAAGGTGTTCAATGGGGTTGAGGTCAGGGCTCTGTGCAGGCCAGTCAAGTTCTTCCACACAGATCTTGACAAAACATTTCTGTATAGACCTTACTTTATGCACAGGTGCATTGTCATGCTAAAAACAGGAAAGGTCCTTCCCCAAACTGTTGCCAGAAAGTTGGAAGCCCAAAATCGTCTAGAATGTCATTGTATGCTGTAGTGTTAAGATTTCCCTTCACTGGAACTAAGGGGTCTAGCCCGAATGATGGAAAAACAGACCCAGACCATTATTCCTCCTCCACCAAACTTTACAGTTGGCACTATGCATTTGTGCCGGTAGCTTTTTCCTGGAATCCACCAAACACAGATTTGTCTATCGGACTGCCAGATGGTGAAGCGTGATTCATCAGACCAGAGAACACATTTCTATTGCTCCAGAGTCCAATGGCAGCAAGCTTTACACCACTCCAGCCGACGCTTGGCATTGCACAGGGTGATCTTAGGCTTGTGTGCGGCTGCTCGGCCATGGAAACCCATTTCATGAAGCTCCCAACTACCTCAGAGAACAACATCGATCTATATGCTGACTCGGTGAGTGAGTTTATAAGGAAGTGCATTGGCCTCCCGGGTGGCGCAGTGGTTAAGGGCGCTGTACTGCAGCGCCAGCTGTGCCATCAGAGTCCCTGGGTTCGCGCCCAGGCTCTGTCGTAACCGGCCGCGACCGGGAGGTCCGTGGGGCGACGCACAATTGGCCTAGCGTCGCCCGGGTTAGGGAGGGCTTGGTCGGTAGGGGTGTCCTTGTCTCATCGCGCACCAGCGACTCCTGTGGCGGGCTGGGCGCAGTGTACGCTAACCAAGGTGGCCAGGTGCACGGTGTTTCCTACGGTGCATTGGTGCGGCTGGCTTCCGGGTTGGATGTGCGCTGTGTTAAGAAGCAGTACGGCTTGGTTGGGTTGTGTATCGGAGGACGCATGATTTTCAACCTTCGTCTCTCCCGAGCCCGTACGGGAGTTGTAGCGATGAGACAAGATAGTAGCTACTACAACAATTGGATACCACGAAATTGGGGAGAAAAAGGGGTTAAAATTAAAATTAAAAAAGGAAGTGCATTGGAGATGTTGTACCCACTGTGACTATTAAAACCTACCCTAACCAGAAATCGTGGATGGATGGCGGCGTTCACACAAAACTGAAAGCACGAACCACCGCATTTAACCATGGAAAGAGGTCTTGGAATATGGCTTAATATAAACAGTGTAGCTATACCTCCGCAAGGCAATCAAACAAGCAAAATGACAGTACAGGGACAAAGTGGAGTCGCAATTCAATGGCTGAGACACGAAATCACGGAATACAAAAAGAAAACCAGCCATGTCATGGACACCAATGTCATGCTTCCAGACAAACTTAACACCTTCTTTACCCGCTTTGAGGATAATACAGTGCCAACGTCACGGCCCGCTAACAAGGACAGCATCCCCCCTTCTCTGTGGCCGACGTGAGTAAAACATTTAAACGTGTTAACCCTCGCAGGGCAGCTGGCCCAGACGGCATCCCTAGCCGCGTCCTCAGAGCATGCGCAGACCAGCTGGTTGGTGTGTTTACGGACATATTCAATGGCTCCCTATCCCAGTCTGCTGTCCCCACATGCTTCCAACTGAGATGGCCGCCATTGTTCCTGTACCCAAGAGGCAAAGATAACTGAACAAAATTACTACCTCCCCGTAGCACTCACTCCTGTCATCATGAAGTGCTTTGAGAGACTAGTCAAGGAATATCACCTCCATCTTACCGGCCACTCTAGACCCACTTCAGTTTGCATTCCACCCCAACAGTTCCACAAACAATGCAATCATCATCAGACTGCACACTGCCCTATCCCATATGGACAAGAGGAATACCTATGTAAGAATTATGTTCATTGACTACAGCTCAACATTCAACACCATAGTACCCTCCAAGCTAATCATCAAGCTGGAGGACCTGAGTCTCAACCCCGCCCTGTGCAATTGGGTCCTGGACTTTCTGATGGGCCGCCCTCATGGTGAGGGTAGGAAACATCTCCACTTCGCTGGCTCAACACTGGAGCCCCACAAGGGTGCATGCTCAGCCCCCTCCTGTATTCCCTGTTCACCCATGACTGTGTGGCCATGCATGCCTCCAACTCAATCATCAAATTTCAGACAACAGTAGTAGGCTTGATGACCAACAAAAACAAGACAGCCCTACAGGGAGGAGGTGAGGGCACTCGGAGTGTGGTGTCAGGAAAACAACCTCTCACTCAACATCAACAAAACAAAGTAGATGATTGTGGAAACAGCAGAGGGAGCAGACCCCTATCCACACATCTCCACAGCAGTGGAGAAGGTGGAAAGTTTTAAGTTCCTCGGCGTACACATCACAGACAAACAGCGCCTCTTCAACCTCAGGAGGCACCCCCAAAACCCTGACAAACCTTTACAGATGCACAATCGAGAGGATCCTGTCGGGCTGTATCACAGCCTGGTATGGCAACTGTACTGCCCTCAACCGCAAGGCTCTCCAGAGGGTGGTGCGGTCTGCACAACGTATCACCGGGGGGCAAACTACCTGCCCTCCATGACACCTACATGACCCGATGTCACGGGAAGGCCAAAAAGATCGTCAAGGACATCAACCACCCGAGCCACTGCCTGTTCACACTGCTACCAGAACTTCCGGCGCCGACAGAGATGGCTGCCTCGCTTCGCGTTCCTAGGAAACTATGCAGTTTTTTGTTTTTTTACGTGTTATTTCTTACATTAGTACCCCAGGTCATCTTAGGTTTCATTACATACAGTCGAGAAGAACTACTGAATATAAGATCAGCGTCAACTCACCATCAGTACGACCAAGAATATGTTTTTCGCGACGCGGATCCTGTGTTCTGCCTTACAAACAGGACAACAGAGTGGATCCCATGCAGCGACCCAAAAAAACGACTCAGAAAAAGAGGGAAACGAGGCGGTCTTCTGGTCAGACTTCGGAGACGGGCACACCGTGCACCACTCCCTAGCATTCTTCTTGCCAATGTCCAGTCTCTTGACAACAAGGTTGATGAAATCCGAGCAAGGGTAGCATTCCAGAGGGACATCAGAGACTGTAACGTTCTTTGCTTCACGGAAACATGGCTCACTGGAGAGACGCTATCCGAGGCGGTGCAGCCAACAGGTTTCTCCACGCATCGCACAGACAGAAACAAACATCTTTCTGGTAAGAAGAGGGGCGGGGGCGTATGCCTTATGGCTAACGAGACATGGTGTGATGAAAGAAACATACAGGAACTCAAATCCTTCTGTTCACCTGATTTAGAATTCCTCACAATCAAATGTAGACCGCATTATCTACCAAGAGAATTCTCTTCGATTATAATCACAGCCGTATATATCCCCCCCCCCCCCCCCCCCCCAAGCAGACACATCGATGGCTCTGAACTAACTTTGTTTAACTTTGCAAACTGGAAACCATTTATCCGGAGGCTGCATTCATTGAGGCTGGGGATTTTAACAAGGCTAATCTGAAAACAAGACTCCCTAAATTTTATCAGCATATCGATTGCGCAACCATGGGTGGAAAGGCCTTGGATCATTGTTACTCTAACTTCCGCGACGCATATAAGGCCCTGCCCCGCCCCCCTTTCGGAAAAGCTGACCACGACTCCATTTTGTTGATCCCTGCCTACAGACAGAAACTAAAACAAGAGGCTCCCACGCTGAGGTCTGTCCAACGCTGGTCCGACCAAGCTGACTCCACACTCCAAGACTGCTTCCATCACGTGGACTGGGATATGTTTCGTATTGCGTCAGATAACAATATTGACGAATACGCTGATTCGGTGTGCGAGTTCATTAGAACGTGCGTTGAAGATGTCGTTCCCATAGCAACGATTAAAACATTCCCTAACCAGAAACCGTGGATTGATGGCAGCATTCGCGTGAAACTGAAAGCGCGAACCACTGCTTTTAATCAGGGCAAGGTGTCTGGTAACATGACCGAATACAAACAGTGCAGCTATTCCCTCCGCAAGGCTATCAAACAAGCTAAGCGTCAGTACAGAGACAAAGTAGAATCTCAATTTAACGGCTCAGACACAAGAGGCATGTGGCAGGGTCTACAGTCAATCACGGACTACAGGAAGAAATCCAGCCCAGTCACGGACCAGGATGTCCTGCTCCCAGGAAGACTAAATAACTTTTTTGCCCGCTTTGAGGACAATACAGTGCCACTGACACGGCCTGCAACGAAAACATGCGGTCTCTCCTTCACTGCAGCCGAGGTGAGTAAGACATTTAAACGTGTTAACCCTCGCAAGGCTGCAGGCCCAGACGACATCCCCAGCCGCGCCCTCAGAGCATGCGCAGACCAGCTGGCTGGTGTGTTCTACGGACATATTCAATCAATCCCTATACCAGTCTGCTGTTCCCACATGCTTCAAGAGGGCCACCATTGTTCCTGTTCCCAAGAAAGCTAAGGTAACTGAGCTAAACGACTACCGCCCCGTAGCACTCACTTCCGTCATCATGAAGTGCTTTGAGAGACTAGTCAAGGACCATATCACCTCCACCCTACCTGACACCCTAGACCCACTCCAATTTGCTTACCGCCCAAATAGGTCCACAGACGATGCAATCTCAACCACACTGCACACTGCCCTAACCCATCTGGACAAGAGGAATACCTATGTGAGAATGCTGTTCATCGACTACAGCTCGGCATTCAACACCATAGTACCCTCCAAGCTCGTCATCAAGCTCGAGACCCTGGGTCTCGACCCCGCCCTGTGCAACTGGGTACTGGACTTCCTGACGGGCCGCCCCCAGGTGGTGAGGGTAGGCAACAACATCTCCTCCCCGCTGATCCTCAACACTGGGGCCCCACAAGGGTGCGTTCTGAGCCCTCTCCTGTACTCCCTGTTCACCCACGACTGCGTGGCCACGCACGCCTCCAACTCAATCATCAAGTTTGCGGACGACACAACAGTGGTAGGCTTGATTACCAACAACGACGAGACGGCCTACAGGGAGGAGGTGAGGGCCCTCGGAGTGTGGTGTCAGGAAAATAACCTCACACTCAACGTCAACAAAACTAAGGAGATGATTGTGGACTTCAGGAAACAGCAGAGGGAACACCCCCCTATCCACATCGATGGAACAGTAGTGGAGAGGGTAGCAAGTTTTAAGTTCCTCGGCATACACATCACAGACAAACTGAATTGGTCCACTCACACAGACAGCATCGTGAAGAAGGCGCAGCAGCGCCTCTTCAACCTCAGGAGGCTGAAGAAATTTGGCTTGTCACCAAAAGCACTCACAAACTTCTACAGATGCACAATCGAGAGCATCCTGGCGGGCTACATCACCTACACCACCCGATGTTACAGGAAGGCCATAAAGATCATCAAGGACATCAACCACCCGAGCCACTGCCTGTTCACCCCGCTATCATCCAGAAGGCGAGGTCAGTACAGGTGCATCAAAGCTGGGACCGAGAGACTGAAAAACAGCTTCTATCTCAAGGCCATCAGACTGTTAAACAGCCACCACTAACATTGAGTGGCTGCTGCCAACACACTGACATTGACACTGACTCAACTCCAGCCACTTTAATAATGGGAATTGATGGGAAATGATGTAAATATATCACTAGCCACTTTAAACAATGCTACCTTATATAATGTTACTTACCCTACATTATTCATCTCATATGCATACGTATATACTGTACTCTATATCATCGACTGTATCCTTATGTAATACATGTATCACTAGCCACTTTAAACTATGCCACTTTGTTTACATACTCATCTCATTTGTACATACTGTACTCGATACCATCTACTGTATCTTGCCTATGCTGCTCTGTACCATCACTCATTCATATATCCTTATGTACATATTCTTTATCCCCTTACACTGTGCACAAGACAGTAGTTTTGGAATTGTTAGTTAGATTACTTGTTATTACTGCATTGTCGGAACTAGAAGCACAAGCATTTCGCTACACTCGCATTAACATCTGCTAACCATGTGTATGTGACAAATAAAATTGTATTTGATTTGATTTGATAAGGCGAGGTCAGTACAGGTGCATCAAAACTGGGACTATGAGAGACTAAAAACAGCTTCTATCTCAAGGCCATCAGACTGTTAAACAGCCATCACTAACTCAGAGAGGCTCCTGCCTACATGGAGACCCAATCACTTGCCACTTTAATAAATTGATCACTAGTTACTTTAAACAGTGGAACTTTAAATAATGCCACTTTAATAATGTTTACATATCTTACATTACTCATATCATATGTATATACTGTATTTTATACCATCTATTGCACCATGCCTATGCCGCTCGGCCATTGTTCATCCATATATTTGTATGTACATATTCTCATTCACCCCTTTAGATTTGTGTATCAGGTAGTTGTTGGGGAATTGTTAGATTACTTGTTAGATATTAATGCATTGTCGGAACTAGAAGCACAGACATTTCGCTACACTCTCATTAACATCTGCTAACCATGTGTGCAATAACAATAACATTTCATTTGATTTGTTGAAAGTCACTGGCCTCTTCAGTAAGGCTATTCTACTGTCAATGTTTGTCTATGGAGATTGCTTGGCTGCGTCCTCGATTTGATACACCTGTCAGCAACGGGTGTGGCTGAAATAGCCGAATCCACCTATTTGAAGGGGTGTCCACATACTTTGTGTATAGTGTAACAGGTTCAGTTCTCTCACACCTTTTCCCTGCGTCAGCTTAAAATGATTTTTAGTTCAGCATGTTATATTTTTCTCCTGGTACGTCACAACCACGTTACATTTCTCCTACCTTGCCTAACTACATTTTGTAGTTGTGTGTGTTTGAGGGGTGTTTTTCTGGGGCATGGGTTTAGGGAGAGTGGGGGGGGGGGGGGGTTCATTGAGTGCCAAGAGATTGAAGCTACAGACACAACCCACAAGCACTAGCAGTCAGATAACCACCACCCCTGACATCTGGGATGAGCTGAAGCAGCTGAGAAACATGGTGCAAAAGCAGGGAACCATCGTGGTGAAGATGAGGAACATGGAAGCCAGACTGGATAGGAAGAATGCAGGTACAGAGCATTTGAAAAGTATTCAGACCCCTTGACTTTTTACACATTTTGTTATGTTACAACCTTATTTTAAGTGATTCCCCCCCCCCCCATCAATCTACAAACAATAACCCATAATGACACAGCAAAAACAGGTTTTTAGAATAAAAAAAATCAATGTCTGTTTGTTGAATGTTTAACCTGTTAGGTATTTTAATGTCTACTTGCTAAATGTTTGTCTATTACAGTCTTTCATTGTAAATTGTAAAGTGTTATGTCTGTAGTGTATGTTTTGTTGTGTTTATGGACCACAGGAAGATGAACTGTTGTCATGAGGAACCAAATAAAGATACAGATCTGACTGGGGACAGACGTCAGTTTAATGTCTAGTTGTGATTTTCATTTGGTTGAGTTGTCAAGTAATGTGAATTTATCGTGAAATCAACCAAAAAAAATCACCATGTCATTGGATTTAGGTGAAAATTTGGTTGAAAAAAAGACAACATTTCCTTACGTAGATATTTTTTTTCAAATACAATGTTTTTCACGTTAATTCAACGTCATCACATTTATTTGTTTGGTTGAAATGACCATGGAAACAACAATATTGATTCAAACAGTTTTTGCCCAGTGGGATATAGGCTATTGCATGTGAAAGGCCTACAGATGTTAATTTGGTTCACTGCGGATGTTCATTTGGTTCGCTATGAGTTTGGTTCAATGGAGTATCAACAGTTTTTGAGCATTGTTTTTTTTTTTCCATAATTCCAGCCATGGGGGTCAGACTAAGTGCCAGTGAAAAGGAGGTATAGGAGCTGAAGACCAAAAATTCAGGTAATGTGCATTCCGTATAAGATTGGAAGTTAATTTGGTTCATTATTATATTGGTTCGTGAAAGATCTGTGGCTCTATTTAATATAAATGTAAAGATCATTTCAGATTGAGAACATTGCCTTTCAATCACCCTGTAGCGCTGAACTTCCGCGATACGGATTGAATTGAGCCCCAACGGCTTTTGAGAATTTCTGACCATAATTCCAGCCATGACTGCCATACTGAATGCCAGTGAGGAGGAGCTGAAGAGAAAGAATGCAGGTTCAAGTCAGTTGGCCAACAACTGTTTCTCGTTTGTTTTTTATAGGCAGTTTATTTTATGGGTATTTCTCATATTAGTTTTTAGTTTCCTTTCATATTATTTTAGCCCTGGAGGCCAGCGTGACAGGCAGTGAGTGGCAGCACAGGTAATTAAACTATCTAAAAAAACATTATACTTAAGGTAGGTTTAACAAATGTTAAGTTTACTAATGTGTCCTCTCCGGCAATCACAGCATTGGAGGCCAGACTGTCAGTGAGAGGGAGGTGGAAGAGTTGGAGAGAGAGAAGGCCGGTATAACCGATACAGAAAAGGGGTTGTTTTCCTGCACTTGTTTGTAACCCGAGGAGGTTGGGTGGCTGTTGGTGAATGTTTAGCTTCTTAGCAGAATAATGTTGGCTTTCATGGGCTTTATTTATCTTTCAATAATAAGTGCCAATACTGACACCACACTTCCACAGCAGTCTTCACCAACATCAGCAAGGCCTGCAAACCAACTACATGTAGCCTACTAACCACACAAATCAACACACACTGAATCTAGCATTACCAACAGTTTCTCTAGCCCTGTTTATACCTGCTGTAAACATGCGTCCTGATCTTGTGTTTTTACACTTTAAGATTTGATCAGTCACATCACAATGCGCCTTTGAATCGTCTACACCTGCTTAAAAATGTGGGCACAATCAGAACGTGTACAACATCAGTACAAAGGCCGCATGTTAGAACCAGGTGTAAACAGGGCTTCTGAGAGACGGACAATGCTGATCCCTCCCTTTCCTCTGATGCAGGTATCTTCACACCGCCAGTGAGAGGGAGTCTAGTACATCAGATTCACTGCAATGGATTACCTCACATCGCCGTTCATCTTTACCACAATGACAAAAGTGTTCTGGTAAATGACCAATACGGTACACATGGAAACCTTCGGTACTTGTCTAATGCATTCTCTAGGGCTGGAGGAGGGGGATGCGATCTACAGGCTGGGGGCTCTTCTATCATTTTGATAACTACAACACCTTCAGTGGCTTGCTGCTCTTCCCTATGTGAAGGGAGCACCGTAAAGAATGTCATGATTTCTGATGTGAACAGTTCTGATGAATCGATAAGGAGCATCACAAAAAAAAAAGCCAGACAATTGTTTTGTTTACATTTTGTTTACATTTTTTTCAACATTCTTTGTAATTTAGGGTTAAATGCCTTGCTCACGGGCACATCAACAGATTTTTCACCTATTCAGCTCTGGGCTTCAAAACAGCAACCATTCGGTTACTGTCCCAACGCTCATAACCACTAGGCTACTTGTCATTCACAGTTTACCATCATTGGTGTAAAGTGTCTCCATCACAGGAGGTTGGTGGAACCTTAACTGGGGAGGACAAGCTCGTGGTAATGTCTGGAGCAGAATCAATGGAATGGTATCAAATACATTTGTTTCCATGTGTTTGATACCATTCCATTATCTCCGTTCCAGTCGTTATTATGAGCCGTCCTCCCGTCAGCAGCCTCCACTGGTCCATTACTGTACATCTGCTTTTCTTTGTATTTCTGACAGTCAGAATTTCAGAGGCGCAAACCAAAAAACAGTTTTAAACCTCAACAGAAATGAACACAGTATTTCTTTTTACCATTCCCTTCGTATGTTTGACATTGTTTTGAACCCACAACCTCAAAGCTTTGAGGTAGAGATTGAACCACCACCATCATCATTGTTTACCCTTCCCGTTGTATGCTTGACAGCGAGAGTTGCGGAAACGTACACAATGGCTGAATAGATGAGGTTCGAAGCTGGAACCTCTTGGTCTACAAGGCAGTAATTGAACCACTGCACCACCATCTCCATCACATTTTATGCCACACTCTTCGTATGTTTGACATCGAAAGTCGCTGAAACGTACACAACAGTATAAGAAATTAAGTTTGAACCTACGACCTCTTGGTCTGAAGGACAGGATATAACCATTGAGCCACGAGCTCGTTCACATTTTTCACTCTTCGTATATTTGACAGAGAATTGAGGAAACACCACAAGTACATTTTTAAAGTCATATAAAGTTGTTACATTTCTATGTTGGACATCATAAGAAAGTGTGCTGGTGAGTCCTGACCCCTCTTTCACCGGAAACCAAATCCACATGTGAACTAGTATTGTGTACTTAAGGGCTCGATTCAGTCCGTATCACGGAAGCTGCGTGACTGAAATGTGAAGGTCATTTCCGAATGAGTTGACATATGCAGCGTTTACCGGGAATGCAGTCTCCGTGAACGTGTAAAACATGGCCTTTAAATGTATATCACACTGTAGCGTGGACCTTCAGCGCTACGGATTGAATCGGGCCCTTAGTATCAGGTCTGTAGTATCATGATTATGGATGGTGTTGGTGGCCATTTCTATACAATGCTGACCACAGTGGTTTTGGGCTTAGCAGTGACTTAATGGGATCATTTTATAATAAAACACATTCTACAGATCCCTTTCTATTTAAAGACAAAAGTTTGGTGATTTCTTCTCTCAAAAACATAAATAAATAGATGTCCTATTAAGAGAAGTGACAAATCCTCCCTCAGTTTGAGGACATTACCACAGAGTTTAGATTTGACTCCCCATTTGAAAACATAAGGAAACCGTAAGCATGACTTTCTTGGTAAGTTCTGCTCATAGGCACCGAATCTCCAGAGTTCCAGGATGTTTCTGGTTGGCTCCACTCCTCCAGAAAAAAGAGGGTTGGGGATAGACATGAATGACATTCCTCTGTACTGTACATTTTATTGACAGGCAGGAAGGCGATGGTTAACAGTCCAGATTGAGCACCCATGAATGTCATAGGACAGTACCAACAACCAAGAACTTTTCTTGTTCCGTGACTCTCTCCATTCATTTGCTTTTTTTGGCCTGAGGGTCTCCCTTATTCATAAAGCATCTGAGTAGGAATGCTAATCTAGGATCAGGTCCCCCCTGTCCATGTAAGTCTTATTCAATGAGCTCTAAAAGGCTAAACGGATCTGAGATCAGCACTACTGAGACGCTTTATGAATACAGGCCTTTGTCTCAGCCTTGCCAACATATTCTGACCTCTCATAGTCCAGACTCCAGACTGTCTGCATTGAGTCTGTGTGTCTGAGTGTGCAGGATCCTGTAGGTCAGTCAGTGTGCCACCCGGGCCTCAGCTGCAGCAAGGGTGCTCGGTGACCAGGAGGCTGTCATAGCCGTATGTCTCCAGCAGGTGGAGCAGGAAGAGCCTGTCTCCGTGAGGGTCTAGCCCCATGGCCCTCACACTCTCCTGGGTTAGGATGGGCTCAGGTCTCCCTGCCACCTCACTGAGCGTCTGGAAGATACGGTTATTCTGCTCCAGGAAAAACCTACAACGGTAGAGAAAAAATGACAAGTACTTATTTTTTTAAACAATGTTTTCATGGACATTTTATTTTGTTTGTATATAGAAATAAACTGCTTAAGTGTAAAAAAAAATGTAATAATAATAATAATTTTGAAGGCTTCTTTATTATAAACGCCAGTTGTAGACTGGATCCTGGTGTAATATACTGACAGAATGAAGTGGTCCTCTTCACTGGACACACAGTCTCCATTCTCCTCCTGAGAATATAACAGCATCTGCCTGGAAACACCATGTTGCCATTTTTATCAGCACCTCTGTATCGACTACAAGATGATAACATTAACAACATTCTCCCCCTCAGCTTGTTTTGCAGACTGTACTGTACCTCTGTTCAGTGAGTTTGCGGTACTTCTCTCGGTCTGCAGCGCTGAGCCGCAGTAAAGGCTTCAGACTCTCTCTGGTCGTCCTCACATTCTGGTTATCCACATAGACGTCGTACAGGTCCCGCTTCTCCTCAAAGATCTTCTCTGTGGTGCCTACGCACACGCACACACACACACACACACACACAAGCCCTTCAGTTTTATTGGAATAGTCTGAAGTGTATTCCGCTCTGTCTCTCACAGATGTGAAAGAAATAAACCGGTTGTAGAAGTGATAGCAAAACCCTACAATGCCTCCACCATATTGCTTTCACCCATCTTCAGTTTTCAGATCAGTGCAGATGAATGGAAGGGGAAGTTAAAGACTATGAAGATGCCCTATTCCCTGACTCCAGACACTCACACGCTACGTAGGACAGTTCCGTATCCAGGGTATCAATGTCTGCCACGTTGACATAGAAGAAGGGGCGGAACTCTGGCACGGCCACACCCACCCCCGGGATGGACACGTTGGCCAGGCAACAGCAGCAGTACACTAGGGAGGACAGGAAATAGAGAAAGTTCATGAAAATGTGTATAAAAGTGTATGTTTAAGAGTCCATAGGTGAGTAGCATTGTGTTCTTTTGAGCATGAAGAAAACAAACACAACTGAGAAGTTACTGTGTATGTCTGTGTCTGTGCTTGCATCCGTGTCCGTGTGTGTGTGTGTGTGTGTGTGTGTGTGTCTGTGCGTGTGCATGTGTTAGTGCACCCCCTCACCTCTATAACAGACCACCCCTACAGGTGGAGGAGAGAAGATGAGGATACGTCTCCTCAGCAGAGCTAACTTCCACAGGACCATGATCTGCTCCCCAAAGAACTGGATGAACTGAGACATGCAGCCAGCTGGGTGGGTGATCTGGAGGGAGGAGGAGAGCTACTGTCATCATCATCATCATCACCACCACCATCAATACTAGCAGAACAATGACACACACACAGAATCCCGCCACCTGAAATACCATTTCATATTTGCGTAATAGTAAACCTCAACCTCTCACCTTCATCTCAGGGTGCATACAGTGGTTGAGTGCTGCTCCCCAGGCACTGCCAGGACATGCAGTAACCACACTCTCCCCATCGGGGGGCAGCACTGATCTCTTATCCTCAAAGAACGCCTCCAGAGGAGAGTACTGGCCAGGAGTTTTCAACTGGAGCCTGGATCAGAAACAGAAACACACACACACACACACACAAATTGAAAGTAATACAGGCAATGTAAGCAGAATGCATGCAGGTAATTATATTCGAGCAAGGACCTGAGATGGACTAGGAAAAGACAGGCAGAAAGAAAGAATGAGACTGGGATTCACATCAGGGGGCTCTAATATGACCTCTGCAGGGTTAATCCCAATATATGGTCCATTTAACCCAAGATTAACCAGTGGTAATCCAAGATTTGGGTTCATTTGTAGCTATCTGATGTAAAGCCATTGTGTATCTGTCTAGGAATGGGTCTGTTTATGTGTCTGGGGGAAGATTACCATAGTGGGGTCTCTCCTTGTCACGCTATAATAACAGAGTAGGTAGAAGTTGCTCCTCAACACTGATACAGGAACAGTTGTTTCCATCCCCCTAATGATACATTTTTGGGAGTAGGGTAATCTGATCCTAGATCTATTGTTAGGGGCAACTTCTACTTCGAGCTATGCTAACATCGTCAGTATTCTCTCTTCAACTCTACTAAGGGTTGACATCTAAATTGCAATCTGTGTGTATAACATTGACGACTGAAAATGTGAGTTATGCATGCAGAGTAGGCCTCATGTTAGGATTCATCCTGGACTATCAATGCAACAGTAGTGTCCTTAAAATAACAGATGAGCATGCTACTCACACGAAAAATGATGGGCTAAAAACAACCCAATGTTGGTTATTTGGTAAGCCAGAGCTGGTTAAATAATGGACAGAACATATGTTGGGTTATTTTGACCCAGCCAGTTGGGTTGCATGAATAGACCAACAAATTGGGACGACCCAAATATGGGTTAATTTAACCATCAATTGGTTATTTTTACTCTATGCTGGGTTGACCTAGCAGCTGGGTCTTTTTTAATATAATGCTTTGGTTATTTTCAGGAGGCGTGGTTTATTAGGGGTGTGGCTTTCAGATACCTCTTATTGGCCACCCATGAGAGTAAATGTCATTCCTGTTCATCATGTTAAGTTTACATACTGCAAATAAAAATATTCATTTTTATTAAAGATGCACTGTGCAGAAATCGCTCTGCCATTTTCTGGTTGCTAAAATTCTAATAGTTCGCTTAATTTCAGGTTTTGTGACAAAACAAGCAAGTATAGTGGAGAGAATCATTGTACCATCTAAACCAGGGTTTCCAACACTCGGTCCTGGGACCCCCCCCCCTATGGGATCCAATAAGGTATACCACCTTATTGGATCCCATAGACTTTTAGGGAACTCATACACTTCTGTAAGCAGCTACAAAAATGCCAATGTTTAACCATAACGTGATAATTATGCAACAGAAGAGATGAATAAGAGTTGCATTTACACTGGTGGGTGGCTAAAAAGAGGAAGTGAGAGGAAGAGCAAAAAAGAGAAAGGACTATCTGGAAACCACAGTATGTCTGTGTCCAAAATGACACCCTATTACCTATTAATACAATACTTTTGACCAGGGGGTGCCAGCACAACTTTCGACTCTGGTTAAATGTAGTGCACTATATAGGGAATAGGGTGCCAATTTCAGACTCAGCCTATCTTGTTGAGCAGGATATGTGACAGATTGCAGTGTGACACCCCTCTCACACACCATTTTTAATGCAGGAGATAATTATAAATACCAGGGAGACGACTGTGACTTGAGGAGAGAGAGAGAGAGAGAGAGAGAGAGAGAGAGACATGAGAGAAGATACAGAGAGTGACAGAAAGTGAGAGAGAGTTAAAGAGAGAATGGGGGATATAGAGTACAAGAAACAGAAAGAGAGATACAGAGAAAGACTGGGAGAGGGGGAGAGAGGGCAGAGGGGGAGTGAAAGAGAGAGTACACGAAAGAGAGAGAGATCCAGTGACAAGAAAAAAGAGAGAGTGAGGGGAAAACTCTGACCAAAAAGAGAGAAAGACAAAGACAGAGAGCAAAAAACAGAGAATTTATATTATCGATAGATAACTTAAACCGGATCTACCTGACTTGGTGTTCCAGGAAGCTCATGTATCGGTACAGCAGGGTGTAAGATGTTGACAGGATACCCACAGACTTCATTCTTGCCCCCCTCTCCACCACACTATCCACCGCCATGTTGGCAAAGCACGCCAGGCCAAAGTACCCGCCCTTACGGAAGTATCTGTAGGGGCCAGAGAGAGGACCATGAGTCAAGCCAAGGGAACATACTGCCCTGCCAGTTGGCCGATTTGTCTGCTGACGAGCAGTTCTAAGGTATTGCTGTCCTGCCAAGGAGGCACAGGGGGTGCATCTAAATGTTTAGTCTAAAAGATCTTCCTCGCCTTCACTTGTATGCTTTCCTTCATCAGCTTTGCTACTAGATAACAGGGCAGAAGGCTGATGCCTGGTAGCGTTCCCCCATTTCAAATGAGTTTAAATGAAGGAGGCGAGGACAGGAAGCCTATTAGACTACTGAGATGCAGGATAGGATACAAAAAAAGGGTGCCACTTTATACTATTGATGGGTTTTAAAAAATAAAGGATTCAAGTTTATATGATTGAGATGCAGCCGGGTGTACTTACATGAAGTCGCTGGAGACTCTGTGGGAGCCGCTGGCCATAGCCTTGAACTCTACTCCCTCCAGGTTCATGTCCCCTGGCAGACACCACTCTAACATGTTACCTAAACAGTAAACACACACACACATAAACGGGAGTGAAATTAGGCAATACTGTAGGTATGGTTACCACAACTGTCCTAAAATGTGAAAGTTTTCACAAATGTGCAAATCTGCATGTAGATCAACCAACCAACCACAGGCCTCAAACTATTTGGAATAGGCCATCAGTACCAAATGAAGTCAATGCCCTCACAGATTAAAGTAATTCAATCTGCAGTGAAAACCACCGGCTGACTCCCTCTCTCTCCTACTCACTCATTAAGAATGTGTAGTCCCAGACAGTCTCAAGACTACATACATAACAACTAATTGGTTGTAAAGCCGGTGGGCAGACATTACTAATAGATGTATATACAGTGGGGCAAAAAAAGTATTTAGTCAGCCACCAATTGTGCAAGTTCTCCCACTTAAAAAGATGAGAGAGGACTGTAATTTTCATCATAGGTACACTTCAACTATGACAGACAAAGTGAGAAAAAAAATCCAGAAAATCACATTGTAGGATTTTTAATGAATTTATTTGCAAATTATGGTGGAAAATAAGTATTTGGTCACCTACAAACAAGCGAGATTTCTGGCTCTCACAGACCTGTAACTTCTTCTTTAAGAGGCTCCTATGTCCTCCACTCGTTACCTGTATTAATCACACCTGTTTGAACTTGTTATCAGTATAAAAGACAGCTGTCCACAACCTCAGTCACACTCCAAACTCCACTATGGCCAAGACCAAAAAGCTGTCAAAGGACACCAGAAACAAACTTGTAGACCTGCAACAGGCTGGGAAGACTGAATCTGCAATAGGTAAGCAGCTTGGTTTGAAGAAATCAACTGTGGGAGCAATGGAAATGGAAGACATACAAGACCACTGATAATCTCCCTCGATCTGGGGCTCCACGCAAGATCTCACCCAGTGGGGTCAAAATGATCACAAGAACGGTGAGCAAAAATCCCAGAACCACACACACACCACCTAGTGAATGACCTGCAGAGAGCTGGGACCAAAGTGACAAAGCCTACCATCAGTAACACACTACGCCACCAGGGACTCAAATCCTGTAGTGCCAGATGTGTCCCCCTGCTTAAGCCAGTACATGTCCAGGCCCGTCTGAAGTTTGCTAGAGAGCATTTGGATGATCCAGAAGAAGATTGGGAGAATGTCATATGGTCAGATGAAACCAAAATATAACTTTTTGGTAAAAACTCAACTCGTCGTGTTTGGAGGACAAAGAATGCTGAGTTGCATCCAAAGAACACCACACCTACTGTGAAGCATGGGGGTGGAAGCATCATGCTTTGGGGCTGTTTTTCTGCAAAGGGACCAGGACGACTGATCCGTGTAAAGGAAAGAATGAATGGGGCCATGAATCGTGAGATTTTGAGTGAAAACCTCCTTCCATCAGCAAGGGCATTGAAGATGAAACGTGGCTGGGTCTTTCAGCATGACAATGATCCCAAACACACCACCCGGGCAACGAAGGAGTGGCTTCGTAAGAAGCATATCAAGGTCCTGGAGTGGCCTAGCCAGTCTCCAGATCTCAACCCCATAGAAAATCTTTGTTGCCCAGCAACAGCCCCAAAACATCACTGCTCTAGAGGAGATCTGCATGGAGGAATGGGCCAAAACACCAGCAACAGTGTGTGAAAACCTTGTGAAGACTTATAGAAAATGTTTGACCTCTGTCATTGCCAACAAAGGGTATATAACAAAGTATTGAGATAAACTTTTGTTATTGACCAAATACTTATTTTCCACCATAATTTGCAAATAAATTAATAAAAAATCCTACAGTGTGATTTTCTGGATTTGTTTTTCTCATTTTGTCTGTCATAGTTGAAATGTACCTATGATGAAAATTACAGGCCTCTCTCATCTTTTTAAGTGGGAGAACTTGCACAATTGGTGGCTGACTAAATCATTTTTTGCCCCACTGTATCTAGCCTGCTATGGCTTATACCTCTCTGATATTCCGAGTTGAGTGACAGGGGTTGCCTTTAGGGTGTGGTCATAGAGAATTCACACATCCCCTGTGACTTTGGGGTTCCTGAGTAAGAATATAGAGCTTTGTGTTGAAGAGCATCCTCAAGGCGTAGGTGAATACCACATATGACCAGTGGTCCCCAATGGTTGGGGACATCAATTATCTGGCCTAGTTCAAGTGAATCCATCCCAAGCTCTCTGATGCAATTTCTGCAAATAATAACCAGTAGGCCTATAATGAACAATAAAATAATTATTATATGCATGGATGCTATAGGCCTATAGATGGGTGTGACCATGCAGCTGCTTCTCTAGGCAGCAGCACAGCACGAAAAAAAGATCCGAGGTCCTCGACTCGACTCACCTGATCTTGTATCAAATGTAACCACAAACACGGCCACGATCGGATCCTTTTCTTCCCATTTCACCATGATGTCGTGCGGCACCTCTCCTTGTCCTGAGGCCGGGGTATGGTCATCCTTGTCGGGACACTGAGCATCCCATTCCGCAGGGGTGGGGATCGTGCTCCTGGATGAGAGGGATGTGTCTATGCTAGAGACTGCTGATGTTAAAAACACAGGACCCCCCGGACTGGTGCTCCACCCTATCCCCGGCGCAGTGCATCCCGACGCCCGACTATTGGCGGGGCTCGGCCCCTTGACGTCCTTCTCCTGTACTGGTGTGGGAACAGGCTTCTCCGCCGGAGGAACCTCCTCCCAGTCCAGTAGCGGTGCCCGGTCGGACTTCTCCACCATTGCGGCTCAGCTATCGACGACCCCGGACTTGAGTCTGTAACGAAGGGAATCAGGAGAACAGAATCGTGTACAGACACGGAGCGGAGAGCCCATTCGTAATGCATTAGCTAAGCGTCGGTTGAAATAAATCCATACTCACAATTGCAAATGTTAAATTGATTGATTCCGTTGAAACACAAGCTATCTAATTTGTGTATCATAGCCTGGTCCTTTTGCATAGGGGCATCATCCAATGATGTACATCCATTTAGGTATAATACGAGTGTACATAAATTATTCTTCCGTTCTTTTGGAGTGCGTTCAAAATTCCACAGTATTTTACGTGCTTATTTGCAGCTCTTTCTACAAAAAAAACTATTTGAAACGTTGGCTTCTTGAATATAGCTCATTGTCAGTCTCTAGTTCCGAATCAACGCACATCCAATATAGTATTATTATATAGGAACTCACAACTAAATACTAAGGGAACAATTTTCTATAAAACATATAATATTTCTCGTTTCATGCAATTGTGTTTGAACTATTTAGCGTTTCAAAATATTTGTCTGACGTTGAACGTACGGACAATGAAACCGGATTACCCATTAATGACATGTTCCTGCGACACGTCACTGAATTCCAACAGCTACGGAAGCGGTGCCGTGTCGAGATCTACAACGCCGTTGATCAAGGGTTCAGTGTCTTCAGAATGGGTACGTTTTTAAAAAATATTTTGAATCTCTTTGAGAACTATAATGGGAATTCGCAAGGTTGTGTTTCATGAAGAAATGCAGGCTATTATGCCAGCTCTTGCTACGTACCATGACACGGGGCCACTTGCTAAGTAACATAAATAGATAGCTAACAAACATACACGTATTAATAATTGTCGTCTCGCGTACAGCTACTCTGTTATTAAATTGATAAAGCTATTAAATCCCTCTAAGGTGTCCGAGTCATTAATTGTAGTCGTGATTCGTAAATACTGACAGTCTAGCTAGCTAACGTTAGCTGTACTGCTAACTCCCTGTGCTAACATGCTGAGTACTTGTAGCCCAGCTAACGTTACAGCGTCAAATAGCACAATAATTAGTTGACTAACGTTAATCAGTAGTTATCTATTCGACTAGCTTTTTAATGGTAAAATGCAGAATGTGACACGGCATGTATGTCATTGTAACCATGTGTAGCCTCCCTGTATGGTGACATCGTCTACCAATGAGTCTGGACCTTTTATAGCACATACAGAACAGGAAATAGCCAAAGATGCTAGCTAATATAGTCATTATTTATTGTGCTTACCCCTGCTGGTTCTGGCCCTGGTTCAACTGTTCTCCTCAATCGCTACAGTAGCAGTACTAACGTTAGCACTAGCTCTGGAAAACCTTATTGTTCTGTGTGGATTTCCGGCAGACACCGACGCTGTGCTGCGGATTGCACATTTTGTTCACTCCCCCCAAAAAAGATGAAGGGGGAAATCTTAAATTGCACCACCATCTAACCCTGCAACTATACACTATTCCCACCACACCATCCAACTACATTGGCCCTAAACGATCTGACATCAGCCCCTTCCCTCAACTTCCTTCAGAGGTTCTACACTAAAATCTCTCACCCCAAAATATTGATCTGCAGCTGCAACTACCAAGTCTATAAACACAATAAATCCTAACTTACTAAAACCCATTCTCTCTCTGGTTCTCTCTTCTAGCTTCCCAGTCAAATCGCTCACTCTAGGGCTATCATCTACTCCCTTCACTGCCTCAACATAGGAAACGTTCTGCCCCACTGCCAATCTCAACCCGTCTCTCACAGGGCTAATGGGATCCACAGCTCCATGGGCGCTCCCACAGTTGACACACAGTGCTTTCTCTATCCCAGATAGACACTCCCTCAGATTATGCCCTCTGGCACTTCTCTCACATCATGGGATCTCCCTTATACTCACTGCTGCAACATGTCTGAATCCTTGGCACCTGAAGCACCGTAGTGGGTTCAGAACATAGGCCCTCACAGAATAGCAAACCTGACCTTATCAGGTATAAATTCTGTGTCAAAGCTCAACAAGACAGGCGGGGTATTCTTAGTCTCACCTTTGCCTCTGGGTCTACGTCTCACCAAACGGCCGCAGTCTCAAACACCAGGATATTATTTTTCATTTGGTCCACCTCTACACTCAACACTACCCCACTGATCACTTCTTTGAGCAAAAGTACAGGTTGAGCCCCAAGACGCGTCACACACGCTTCCTTCCGCTGACTACCTCATGAAGCTGGTTGAGAGAATGCGAAGTGTGAATACTGTCATCAAGGCAAAGGGTGGCTACTTTGTAGAATCTCAAATATAAAATATGTTCATTTGTTTAACCTTTTTTTTTGGTTACTACGTGATTCCATATGTATTATTTTGTGGTTTTGATGTCTTCACCATTATTCTACAATGTAGGAAATAGTTGTTTTTTTTTAAATAAGGAAAAACCCTTGAATGAGTAGGTGTGTCCAAACGTTTGACTGGTACTGTACGTCCTGCCACCCTTCTGGAAACTGGGTGAGCGTCAAAGACGTCATTATCTCAACTGTTCGGCACAGTCCCGTCGATAGCACTCTGGAATACCCCTCTCTCCATATGGTTTATAGCGCGTTCGCTTAGCCCACGACTGGCCGTGTGATCTACAATTCTGACACAGTGTTAGAAACCTCAATCATCGCTTTTCTGAACATATGGCCCTTATCTTTCATATCATCGAGAAATAATATTTTAAATAACAATACACTTACTGTGTGTGTCTCGAGGTGACGAACTCCACTTCCACCCCAGTTACGCTTACACTCAGGTTTTCGGAGCGCTAGATTGATAATTGGCACAGGTGGTCACCTCTGTCTTATGTCTGTCTTCCGTAAACAAGCGCTGTAACGTGGCAATGTAGGGTTAGTGTTCCCACACGGCCAGAAAGATGCCTGACTTTCCAAAACCGTACCGCATGTTAACACTTCGAGCAAGCGTCAGGGCTCTTGACAAAAGTCAGCCGGGAAGAAGATGCCTTCATCGATAGTTAACATCTGTACTACCAATGATGGTCTAACTCATCTCATGTCCATGGTCTGTAGGTGGGTGGTTTTCCAGTCTCTTCTCTGGCCTGTTTGGCACCAGAGAGATGAGGATCCTGATCCTGGGGTTGGACGGAGCCGGTAAAACGACCATCCTGTACCGCCTGCAGGTCGGAGAGGTGGTCACCACCATTCCAAGTACGTAACTTTTTTTCTTTCTACTTCGAAACGCTGCTCACGCAATATCTGTTGCCCAGGTGCATGCATGGAAAATCAATTCATGTTAGTGTGCTCCCCAATGAGTTGAGTTGGTCTTCCCACATGTTTGTGGGAACGTCAATGTCAAAGAGAGATGGTTAAAGTGCATTCCTTACTTTGTTCATGTGTGCTCAAGGTTTTTAAATCTCTGCCATTGTGCTGATTGTGTTGTACAGCAATCGGCTTCAATGTGGAGACGGTGACGTACAAAAACCTGAAGTTCCAGGTGTGGGATCTTGGTGGACAGACGAGTATTAGGTAATTATATCACAAGTGTTTCCTGTTTATCAAATTGTATTAGTCACATACACCGAATACAACAGGTGTAGACCTTACAGTGAAATGCTTACTTACGATCCCCTAACCAACAATAGTTTCAAAAAAAAAAATATTAAAAGTAACAAGTAATTAAAGAGCCGCAGTAAAATAACAATAGTGAGACTATATACAGGGGGGTACCAATGCAGAGTCAATGTGCGGGGGGGCACCGGTTAGTTGAGGTAGTATGTACATGTAGGTAGTTATTAAAGTGACTGCGTAGATCACAACAGAGAGTAGTAGTGGTGTATACAACACACACAGACATTGTTGGAACTTTAAAAGGTAGACAGAAGCTTCCTCAAGAGATCACAACTTTCCATACATTATTGTGCCATACCTCTTTACAATTTAGAGGATTTTGCCTACTTGCTTCTGCCCTTCGCTCTCCCTCTAACCTTCGTCTCTCTCCTTCAAACCCTTGTATTTCTCTCCAAGGCCATACTGGCGTTGTTACTACTCCAACACGGATGCTGTCATCTACGTGGTGGACAGCAGTGATAGAGACAGGATGGGCATCTCTAAGTCTGAGCTTGTCGCCATGCTGGAGGTAGGTCATGTGGATAGGCCTGCATTCATTGCATTGATAAGAGTGCAGGTGTCATTGAGTATGAGGCAGGTATGACAATTTTTGTTGAGGTGCTCTGGAGGGCAAGTTGTAATGATCAATGTATTTTCTTCATATGACTGACTCTCTCTCCCTGTTTGTCTCTTCAGGAAGAGGAGTTGAAGAAAGCCATCCTGGTGGTGTTTGCTAACAAGCAGGACATGGAGCAGGCCATGACCCCGGCTGAGGTGGCCAACTCCCTGGGCCTCCCCGCCCTCAAAGACCGGAAGTGGCAGATCTTCAAGACCTCCGCCACCAAGGGCACAGGCCTGGACGAGGCCATGGAGTGGTGAGGGTTTGCTTTTGGTTGACATTATAGTCATGTAGCAAAGCTTCTTTTTTTTTTTCAATAATAATTTTATTATAGTAGAATAAAGGTGTCCTGTCCTTGTGTCACACCCCCCCCCCCCCCCCTCTCAATAAACCCACAGTTGACATTGCGCAACACCATGTCATATTATTCAACAATGTTTGCTCTCTCCCCCCATAGGCTGGTAGAAGCCCTGAAGAACAGGCAGTAAAGACAGCCCACACCTCTTGTTCTCTGTAAATACTCCGGACCTCCTGTATAAAATATTTCCTGATTGGACCGCTCAGGAGGACCAGTGACTGCACTCCTTCCAGGGGCACGTTCAGTACGCAAACGTTGTAGATAGAAATGTCATGAATAGAGCTGACGTGATTCCTTACTCTACATGTCACATTTCTATATGAAGGTTCCACAATGTTGTGCCCTGCTGAAAACAGCCCTGAAGCCTTCACCATGCCTTCCAGTCTGGGATAGAAAGGCTGCAATATAGTATACTACCTGGTCCCAAAATAATGTTATCACCCCAGCCCATAGCCCTGGTGTTTGCAGATCTGAAGGGAACCAGATAATGTGGTGATGGCTTCACACGTAATTAAACAATGAGGAGCTTCTGCCATTTTTGGTGAACCCTTGCAGCTCCTTCTGATCTGTAAAGACCCAAGGGAAAGGGGCTAGGTGTTGGCTCAGGCTCAATTCTCAGTAGTAAAGAAGTGACTGGCCCCTTCAAGGAAGAGGACCTGAGCGACGTTACTGCAGCCGGTGCTGTTTTGTTGTATTGTACTACTCATGCTGAATCATGTCTTTTTTCTCCTTTTCTAAAACTTCTGTTGGGCGTGTAATTTAAAGTTTGAGGTTGTTAGTTTAGGCCTTTTCATTTGGAATGCTCAAACTTTAATAATCAGATTGTGTAAATGCCACTAGCCAGTTGTTGAACACTAACCGCTTAATTTGTATGCTACAACTTTTATTGCATATTTATAGGAGCTTGTACAGTGAAGACAACCCACAGTAAAAACTGATTTCATCAACCTTTGTCGTCAAATTACTTTCATCCCACCCAAGATGAGCAATATTCAACAGGACTACTGTTCAAAGAAAGTAGCACTTATTTTTAATTTAAAAAAAGTTACATTAAACGCACAAACATATCAAATCCTTGACTGAGAATTCATACAGAGGTGGCTTGCGACTGTCAGCTCCTGCATTAAGCAGGACACGGTTGCCTGGTCTTCTCATCCATCCTTGCTATATAATGGATAATAACATCATTTCACCATCGCCAAGTCCTTGAGTGAGTTCCTCTGTCTCTTGGCTTTGTAGCCAGGCCTCAGGAACTCAATCTTCCTCTTCTTGGCCTCGATCTTGTTCTTGTGTTTCTTCAGCTTCTTCCTGGCTGCGATGTCAGGGTTCGCCACCGCCTGAGAGAGAAGAGTTAAAGGGTGAGAGAGGCGTGGTATCCAACATTATGATGATGTATTGTATCTTAACAGATTAAATACATTTTAGGCAAGGATCTGAGGAATAAGTTCAGGGTGTAAAAAAGTCAATCTACCATTTATGTTCTTAACTGTGGGTAACAGGGATATTGGTATCCACCAATACCTTTTGTATTAAAAGTCACATGACAAAATCTGTAGAATTGCAGGTAACAAGCACTGCCAAACAGTCTGAATGCATGCTATTTTTCATCTCACTCGAGTTGTTCCGATTATTCTTTGATGAATTTTCGGTAAAAAAAAAAAAAGTGTCCCCGAGCACAAAACGTTTGAGAACCCCTGCCATAGAGTACACACCTGCATAGCCTTGTGTTTCTTGCGGTTGGCCCTCCTCTGTGAGGCATCCTTCTGAACGGCTGAGAAGGCCAGGGAGAAGGTCTGCAGCCCCACCTGCTTCTTCAACAGCTCTATTAGCTCCTGGGACAGGTTTTTCAGGGTGGGGTCTGGGAAGTAAAACGTCTAATTAAATAGAGCACTAATTTGATGCATCTCTGTGACCAACACCTACAGGGGGATCAGTCGGAAGAGAACTACAGAGTTGAGTTGACACAGAATAACAAGAGCGAGCAGTCAGACAACAAGGCAGCCACAATGAGCACAGTCAGACAATAAGCACACAGAACAGGGAGAGAACTGAAAGGCCAGAGAGAGCAGAGTGGTGAAAGATGACAGACAGTGTTGTGTTAGCTTGATCCTCATAGCTGTTATTAAATGATGAGGACAGTATTACAGTATGCTACCTTGGTCTGCATAGGTGCTGTCCAGTTCTCTGTAGAGAGGGGCGATGATGGTGGTGAGGTAAGGACCCAGCCTGTCTTTACCCAGGTCCACAGCTATGGCCCCCAGGAACTTAAACACACATGTTCTCTATGGAGGGAGAGAAAGGACAAATAACAATGCAAACATTTATTGCAGATATTCATCAAGTCACCATCTGTAAATAAGCAGTGGTGTTGGGAAAACATAAAAGGACCATGTATTGGGGTGTTTGTGTGTACCTTGAGGGGTATCTTGGGCGTGTCTGCAGCTTCCCTCTTAGCCATTAGAGACAGCTTCTTCATCATCCACAGTAAGGATGGAGGACGATCATCCTTCTCATCCTCCTCTTCCTCCTGCTTCTCTTCCTCCTTTTCTTCATCACCTTTCTCTCCTTCGTCATCCTCTCCATCGTTCTCCCGCTCTCCTCCGTTCTCCATCTCTTCTTCCTCCCCCCCCTCCTCTACTTCCCGGGCAGGTGGGATTTCAGACTCGGGTGAGATCAGGTAGATCACCTTGGCGACGAACAGCAGGTTCTTGATCACCTGGGGAACGGCAGACGAGACCATCCAACCTATCAGTCGAACTACTGCCCGACGGGTGACACCTCCGACTTAAATAGTCTGTTTGCAACATCAGTGTAATATTGTCGTCCTTACCTGTTCTCCTGTTGACGTGTCCAGGTACTTCGACTGGAGCTGGTGACAGAATGACAGGACCAACTCTCTCATCTGGTGGAGGGAAGGAGCGGGGAAAGCCAGGTAAAAGACACATAAATCAGTATGGCTAAACATCATTTGAGTCACACCCTTGTTTACAATACAATGCATTCAATTATCTCATTGTTATTCAAACCCCCAAAAAGCTGTTCTCCCTGTTCCGCCTCATTCACTGAGAAGCCCATCTGGATGACGCGTTTGACCTTGGTCACTCTAAGCAGGTCAAGACATCGGTCTGTATCTTTGGTTAAGTGATGTTCAGACCCGTCTCACCTTCTTGTCTAGGTTGGTTGTAAGGAACGTGGTCGCCACAGGTTCTGGTGTGGTGGTGTTTTTGGCACTGCCCTTCTCTGTGGTCTCCTCTCTCCAGTGGGCAACCAGTTGGTCTGGCCGGTGGGCAGCAAACAGCTGACCAAACAGTTGAGAGGCGGTCAGCCACACCCAACAGTGAGGGTAACGCAGGTGGGTCTCAACATGACCTGGTGGAGGGGGGGGGGACGCATTGCTCCGTTACACAAAGGGAAAGTCAGCAGTTTAGAGGGTAAAATATTACATTCAATGATCTATAAGTTCTAGACTTTATCATCAACCCATAGAACAAGAGAGACATTTCAGGTGAAAACGTGTAGGCACATGGGTTTAATCACACTGCTTAACATACCACAGTACTGTACTATTTATCTCACCACAGACAACGGAGATGCCTGAGGTGATTTTCAGACCGGGCCCATCTGATAGATGCCTGATGTTTGATCTACGACCATAGGAAATGGCAAGACCGCACAAACAGATGTGGGCCCAGGCTAGAGGTAGTTGTGTCTTACCCAGGATGTTAGTGAGAGTGTCTTGAGGCTTGCTGAGCTCCAGTAGGCTACAGTCCTTGGTGAGTTTGGTGACCAGGGTGAGGTAACTGAACAGCAGTCTGTCTGCTGCCTTCTCATCCTGCTCCTCCTCAATCTGACAGACACACAGATATAGAGCAGCTGTTAGCACAGGTTATAGAAAATAGTCAATAAAATACAAATGCTTAGGCAATGCTTTTGAAAGTTTATGTAAAATAGTTCATGTTCGACTCACGTCTTCAAAGTTGTTGGGGTGGATCTCTTTCTCGATGAGGGGCAGCAGGGCATCTAAACGGCGGCCAAACTGAACCCCCTCTACCTCCACAAACAGCCCGCACACCTGGGCCCCCAGACGACGCAGAGACACCTGGGGGTAGGGGTCAGAGGTTACAGCAGGAGGACACGGGGTGCATCTCAATAGTCTAAGGTGGATTTCCTTTATTTGCACTTGATCAGACCTTTACATTGCTTTATTAGACCCATAGAGAAAGACCAGACTAATGTGTGTGTGTGTGTGTGTGTCCGTACCTTGTCTCCAGACAGCCAAGTGTTGACCAGGGTGAACAGGGTGTTCTGGTGTTGCTGGTCCAGTTGACTCAGCAGTGATTTGATGGCAACAGCGGCCATCTTCTTACAGCGAGCCGAGTCATCGTTCACCATGGCCAGTGCCAGAGGGACGAAGAACAACCCACTGTGCTGCAGCAGCAGGTTCTAGGACAGAGACGAATCAGTTACACACAGGATTAGAATTAGGTTGTCCCAAAAAAACTGATCTAAGGTCAGTTTTGAGTTTATTCCCTCTAAATGGTTAGTATGTGGGATCTGTTTCTATAGCCAACTTCGACCAGGAGCAGTGGGTATAGAAAGCGACCAGAGTTACTGCGAGTCGAACTCCAGTAATTATGGGATGTGTGTGTCAGGAGGATTGTTGTGGATACCTGAGGGAAGGTTTGGAAGATATAGGCCATCAACTCCAGAGCAGCCTCTCTTCCTGTGTCAAACTCATAACTAACACAGAGAGAGAGAGACATTTTAGTATCAAAAGTCACAAACAAACGACTTACATCTAAAACAACGAATCCCTTTAAACACAAATATATCCTACCTGAGCTGGGCCACGATGAAGTCCAGGTGTGATCTCAGTTTCTTCCCCAGAGGATAATCCAGGATATACTTCTGGTAAATCTACAGGTGAAAATAACAGGAACAAAAATCAAATAAGAATCTAAAAATGTGTTGCCTTAAGCACAGTTAAACCACTGTTTCAACAAGGCACCTTCAAAAATAAAATACAGGTTTAAAAATGAATATAAAAAGAAACAAAACTGTACATGTCTGCACTGGACCCTGATCATGCCGTTCTGCCCGGTAACAGACAGCTTGGCCACTTTCTTCATCAGCTCCTCCATCTCTGGCACTACCAGCTTCCTGGACAGGATGGCCTGTAGGGGGACAGATTAAGAATTTCATTAAACACTTTGAATGCAAATACGTCGTCTATATGTCTGGTTAAATAAAGGTCTAAAAAATGTTGGGGTCTAATGTATTAGCTGTAGCAATAAAGTATGGTCTCCCAACTCCATCTCTCTCCTAGATTTGGACAGGTGGAGAGGGAGGGCGTTAGCTACCTTTAGCAGGCCGAAGGCTGTCGCCTGACGTGACTGGTCATAAATGTCCTCCTCAGCGTATCCCAGCAACACTTGCAGCTGCGTCTCAGTTATCTTGTGTGTCTTCGTGTTCTTTACTAGGATGGTGATGGACTGATGGCGAAAAGAAGGATCATTCAATGATTTGATATAGCCACATTTCTGTTATTTCAAATCATTAAAACATACAATATGGCATGTTTTTGCATTGCGGAATGAATGTACTGTTTATATTATATTTAAGCAATAAGGCACCTCGGGGGGTGGGGGGGTGCCCGGGGTGCCTTATTGCTATTATAAACTGGTTACCAACATAATTAGAACAGTAAACAAGTCTAAACACCTGAGGGGTGTGGTATATGGCCAATATACCATATACTTAGCCGTGGAATATTGGCCATATATCACAAACCCCCGAGGTGCCTTATTAAGCAATAAAGCATGAGGGGGTGTGGTATATGGCCAGCGCACAGCGCAACCTGGAGTGCCTGGACACAGCCCTTAGCAGTGGTATTATAAACTGGTTACCAACGTAATTAGAGCAGTAAAAATACGTTTTGTTATACCCGTGGTATATGGTCTGATATACCCCGGCTGTCAGCCAATCAGCATTCATGGATTGAACCACCCAGTTTACAAGGTCTCAAATACCACGGCTTTCAGTCAATCAGAATCTAGGGCTCGAACGGCCCCGATTATAATTGATACTATATTAAAATGTATTCATTCAACCATTTCCAGGATAGAAACAAACACTTGTGCTACCTTGAAGCAGTTCTGGACGAGTTGGAAGTTCTCTCCGCGGGCAGCGCCAGCCTTGGAGTAGTCTTTGAGCAGGACAAACAGCTGCTTGGTGAGCTGGCCTGCATTCTGCTCTACAGCTGGCAGGGCGAACCGCAACAGGAACGTAAAAGCTAAGAGAGCTTCTGTTATCACCTGGAGGCACGGAGAGAGAGATATACACTCAGATACAGACACACACACTTCTCAACACACACACTTCTCAACACACACACACAACTGACCTTGACGTGCATGGAGTTGAGACAGTCTAGTAGCAGAGCAAAGAAGGGATCCAGCATCTCAAGAGCAGAGGCCTCAGAGGAGTTCACCTTGGACTTCTTCAGACTCATATGGAGCAGCTAGACAGAGAAAGAGCGACAACAGTCAACCAACATTCAACTGACCACAGATGAATGAACAGTAAACCACTATTCAGCCATTGGTTACCATCTGTTCACGGGACTGGTTGTTGTTTATCTTAATGCCTGCCTGCCGCAAAACACTATTTCATCTTCTAGTCAACCTGTGTGAAAGCCTGTGGGAAAGTTTCTGAAAGTTTTAGGGAGGGTAGCTAGATTGGTTTACCCGGAGTCCAGTGTCCACTAGGATGTGCATGTTGGTGCGGCTACTGACGGGGGCTTTAAGTCCTCCTCTCTTTGGGGTGGGGGGCAAGAGGAGACAGCTGGGAGGAGGCAGGCGAGGGTCCGGGGGTGCCTGGGGCTTTTTGTCCCTACACACAAACAAAGACACAACGTCAAATATTTGCGTGAGACTCAGTGAGTGAGTGAGTGAGAGACAGAGCAAGGAGAAGGGAGCATGCCTGCAGTGTGAGTGTGTACATACTTGTTCCGCTTGGTGACGAGGGGCAGACTCTCTGAGACCAGGCCATGGCTGAGCAGTAGTACAGCCTGATGGTCCATGGCCTGGTTCACCAGTAGACCTGACACTATCCTCTTCAACACTGCATGGGCGCGACGGGCTGTCTTCAGATTGGCTGTGTTCTCCAGGATCTAGAGACAGACGGAGAGAGAGAGAGAGAGAGACGGAGAGAGAGAGAGAGAGAGAGAGAGAGACGGAGAGAGAGAGAGAGACGGAGAGAGAGAGAGGTGGAGACAGAGAGATTCAGACAGAAGGAGAGAGAGAGAGCGAGAGAGAGCAAGAGAGAGCGAGAGAGGTGGAGACAGAGAGATTCAGACAGAAGGAGAGAGCGAGAGAGAGCGAGAGAGAGGTGGAGACAGAGAGATTCAGACAGAAGGAGAGAGAGAGAGAGAGAGAGGTGGAGACAGAGAGATTCAGACAGAAGGAGAGAGAGACAGAGCGAGAGAGAGAGAGGTGGAGACAGAGAGATTCAGACAGAAGGAGAGAGCGAGAGAGAGAGAGAGCGAGAGAGAGGTGGAGACAGAGAGATTCAGACAGAAGGAGAGAGAGAGAGGTGGAGACAGAGAGATTCAGACAGAAGGAGAGAGAGAGAGCGAGAGATAAATAAAGGCACATACACACCGTTTGCGGAGTAATCTGTTGATGTCCCTGCTATCTGAGGAATTTCAGACACATCTAAGCAATACTTACATCTTTCATTGGCAGTATGAGTTGTATGACTCTGTCCTTGCCAGAGTACTGGCCCAGGAACTCATAGGAGTCCATACTCTTACTGTGGCGGGCCTCCATCAGCTTAGAGACGATCCCCTTCACCTCCTTCTCCTCAGCCACTGCACCAAACAGCTCGCTGTTGAAGATCTACAGGAGAGGAGTGGAACAATGGAGTGTGAAAGGAGAGCTGGCAAGTTTGTGTATCAAAATGGATTATGCACAGTGACACACATATATATACATATACACATTCATACACACACACACATATATATATATACATACACACACACATATACACACAAACCCGCATAAACATACAAACACACACACAAATGGACATGTATAGGTTAGAATAGTTACATCTATTAGCAGACCCATGCAGTGGTCCAAGTCTCCAGGCTTCAGTATAGGGGCGAGGTGAGACAGAAGTTGGTACACCGTGAACGTCAACACATGGACCTGAGCGAGAGAGAGTCAGTGGATCAAAACAAAGCCAAATCATTTAGAATAATTCACTTAATGATTGAATACATTTACACAGACAGAGATGGAGTCTCAGTCTCAAAAACATACACAGTCAGTAGTGTAAAACAATTTAAAAAAGTTTTTTTCCCTATCGATCTACACAACCTTCTCCACATTTAGAAAGTTAATTATTATTATTTTTTTTTAACTTACGTCTTAATTGCATACATGTTCACACCCCAGAGTTTATACTTGGTGGAAATAGCTTCAGCAGGCAGTACAAGTGTAAATCATTAACTCTTAGGGCAACATATATCCGTTGTTTTTGTCAAACTTGCTCAATAAATTTGGTTGGAAATCATTTACTAACAGCAATGACCTTTTCTCTGATTTCCAAACAAATTTAAGTTAGAACTGAGACTGAACCACTCAACACCTACAGGAAAGCCATTCTGGTGAGTCTTTGGCATAAAAATGTGTGTAATTATTCCACAGAAAAATAAAGCTATCCCCTTTATAGACTTTCACTAGGCACTGTAACAGTAGTCTTGGAGTAGCCTCCCAAATAGCACCCTATTCCATTTGTAGTGCCCTACTTTTGACCAGAGGTCATTTGGAACGCACACCTGGGCCTCGAACCCAAGGTCTGAGACGAGGGTTTGTGGTCCATCTGTATGAAAAGACAGAGAAACCTATTCAGCTGTAGTGTTCACCTGGTAGCCCTTAACCAGAATGGACTTCATCTCCTTCAGTAGGTACTGCAGGTATTTGACCCCCAGAGTCTCGACGATCTTAATCAGGGTGTTACGAGCCACGTCTCTGATCTCCTGGAAACGATTCCTCAGCAGCACACACATCTTCATCAGGATGCTGTCAACACACATAGTGTTTATTATATACTGCGCACACACACGCACTCCCAGAGGCACGGACACACACGCGATACAGCCACATTTACAGGGCGTACCACATTTATGTTTACATTAACTGGGTGTACATACCCAGGCAGGTTGACGTCCATGACAGTCGAGGGCAGTGTCTGCATCAGTTTGACCATGGCGAAGGCTATAGGAACTCTGGCCACCTCCTCCTCCTTCACGTCCTTAGACTTTACCGCCTTGCACTCCTCATCTCGCTTCACCTACACACACACACACACA